>NW_007097406.1:0-1201 GCF_000164805.1 Carlito syrichta
AAAATTCACTGAAGCTGAATGCAACCTCTCAGAATACTAGCTGACACACTGATGCCGATGGGTTCCTAAGACACTTACCTAGTGGGGGGCATTTGTACTACAGGGAACCCACTCTCCAAAAGACAATTTTGTTTTTTTGGGGTCTTTCTCCTGTTTCCAAGTAAGATTACATTCTGAGATATTGAAGATTAGGCCTTCTACAGATGAATTTTAGAGGCACACAGTTCAACACAAAACATTACCTGTTTAGTAATTCTTTATTTTTATTTATTTGTTTTGTTTTTTTTTTTGAGTTGGTGTCTCACTCTGTCACCCAGACTGGAGTGCAGTGGCCACTCCTGGCCACCGCAGCCTTGACCTGCTGGGCTCTGGCGATCCTTCTGCCTCAGCCTTCCAAGTAACTGGAACTACAGGCTCGCGCTACCACGCCCGGCTGATTTTTTGATTTATTGTAGAAATGAGGTCTCGCCAAGTTGCCCAGGCGGGTCTCAAACCCACGGGCTCTGGCAATCCATTCACCTCAGCCTCCCAAAGCGCAGGAGTACAGGCTAAGCCACCGAGTCCGGCTTATTTTTATTATTATTAATAATAATTTTTATAGTCCCGAGGTCTTGCTGTGCTGCTCAGGCTGGTCTCAAACTCCTGGGCTCAAGCACTCCTCTCTCATTGACCCCCAAACTCTGGGATTACAGGTGTAAGTCATTGCACCTGGCAAGAATTACTTATATTAAATTTTCTCTGTCCAAATAGGTGGTATGGTTTCTGTCTCCTGAATAGATCCTTACTGATACAAGGGATTAAGACTTCAGAAGTCAAAGGAGGAAATGATTTATTCTGACAATGAGGATAGAGTACAATGACTTGAACCAGACTTTGAAAGTTAACTTGGATTTTGATAGATAGAGAATGTGAGTAAAATATGAATTTCAGGAGACACTGAGTATGGTGACCAGGCTGCAGTGCAGGATTTATCAAGGAGTGCACTCAAGGGACACAGAGGCCTAACCAGTGTGGATTTTAGTGGCATAGCAATGAACTCAGGTTTTTTCTCTGGGCAATGAAGAACTATCAAATGTGTCAAATGTGTCTGAGGAGGAGCAAATAGGATTGAATGTGTCAGAGGAGTATCAAGAAACTGCCTGAGGTCATGGCCATAGGATTGGAATAAGACTCACAAAGATGATTCTGCATTTCTGCTGTA
>NW_007097407.1:0-682 GCF_000164805.1 Carlito syrichta
TGTGAGGATTTTTTCATCTGGAGAAATGAATAAAATGTAAAAAAAGGGTGTGATCGGGGAACACGGAATGAGAGGCATGGTGGGCATGTTGTTTTTGGTAAAAAACTGCTGAACACTAAACAAGGTGTGCGCAGGTGTGCTCATAAATCACCCACCATGAAACAGACAAATGGATTGAAAGAATCTCTTTAAAAAATTCACTGAAGCCAAAAGCAGTCTCTCAAAGCAATACTAGCTGGTACTCTGATGCCCATGGATACCTAGAACACTTACCTAGCAGGGGAGTTCTGTACTGCAAGGGGCCCGCTCTCCAAAAATAATTCCTGTTTTTGTGTGTATATGTGTGTGTCCCTCCTAATATGTCACTTTTGAAACCTTGTCAGGGGAAAATTTACCCAGAATGCTGTTCCATGGTCAGCTCTAAATTAAGCTGATTCCCAGGCAAGATGACAAATTGCCCTATCTCTCTTGCCTGATTTTTAACTTTTAAAATGGTAGTGAGAGGTAGCAAGGACTGGCAGGACCCTTGGGAAGAGATTCACATTCATAAAATGCCAATGATGTGCCAAGTGAACAAGACTTTTATCCCCGCAGGCTTCCAGTGCAAATTACCCAAATTAAGCTCATGTTTACCTGTCTTATGTGATTGTTTTTTGCAAAGTCTTGATTCTTGTTGCTGTTG
>NW_007097408.1:0-706 GCF_000164805.1 Carlito syrichta
GTATTTATGTAGCAGGTGTGCATGTGTGAGTTGAGCGGAGGTGTAGGAAAGCCAGGGGATAGCCAAGGATCGGAGTTGCTAGTTTGGGCTGTTTAACCTCCAGCCTGAGGCCCACAAGCCCCCGTTTGTCACTGATCAGGACAGTTTTCTGTCCCTGGTTTCTTGTCATTGTTGACTCATGGACTCCTCGGGGCACTCAAAACCTCATTTTGCAGGTAAGAAAATAAACTTCTCAAGGTCAGATGAACTTTCTAAGGACACACAGGTCTGCCTTACATTGGCGAGAAGGAAATAGGTTCTAGTCAGGGACTTGGGGCTGGCAGTGTAACCCTGTGAAGTGTGGTCTGGTCATGTTGTGGGAGGAAGGGTGAGATAGTGCTGGCCCATCCCGGACAAGCGAGGGGCCCCGAGGAAAATGTGTTGATGCAGGCAGGCAGAGAACAGGGAAAGCCACAGTCAGAGTCAGCCCCCATCTTCCAGTCCACACGGTGTGGTAGCTCATGCCAGGGTCAGTGTGTCCCTGCTTCCCTGTCCCTAGGTCTGACCTTACTTTGATGCTGTTCTCAGGATGCTCAGCCCCCAGTGACTGGTCCTCACTGATGCTGGTATTGGGCTCAGTTATCTGCTTGTGTGTCACCTTCAGTGCTGAGCCTCCCTGCATCTCCTGGTCTGGCCTCGCCAGTTTGCAGTCATAATGCTGTCAATC
>NW_007097409.1:0-597 GCF_000164805.1 Carlito syrichta
CCTAAAACCTGGATTTTGCTGCCTAGAGTAAAATCAAGAAGAAGCACCAATTACAGAAAGGTGACTTGCCTGGGTATACTGAGTGTGGCACACCACAAAAATTGAGTGTCTCAGAAAGAAACATGAACAATGTCTTATGTTTACTCAGTTTTTTTATTTTCTATACATATTTTTATGATCTGGAGATGCATCATTATCATAGTCCTTGCATGCCTGTAATTCTGGCTACTTGGAAGGCTGAGGCGGAAGGATCACCAGAGCCCAGCAGGTCGAGGCTGTGGTGGCCGGGCGCAGCCACTGCATTCCAGTCTGGGTGACAGAGTGAGACTCCAACTAAAAAAAAAAAAAAAATAGCCCTAAAATGCCAAAGACTGTCAGAAACAGCTGATGTATATTCCAAAGACATGACTCAGTTACCCAACAAGGTACTGCCTGGTGTGTCCCCAGAATGCCACTGTTTCTAGAATTTTAGAAATTAATCTGGTATTGATACAAATTTCTAAAAAAAAAGGTTAGACAAAAAAATAAAATAATGCCATTATGAGAATAAATGAAAGATGATAATGAGTAATGGGTAATTTAAAAGTCTACTTTGGG
>NW_007097410.1:0-804 GCF_000164805.1 Carlito syrichta
AAAGAAGGGATGGGGGATATTTTATATAAATGTGAACCTAAAAAATAATGCACGTATATGTTAATCTGAGTCATGCATACGAATTATTATGTTACTAAGCCAATCACTTACATACATCATATTATTTAATTATAAAATAATCCTATGAGGAAGGCATTTATCATCAATATTTTAGAGATGAGAAAAGTGACTTGAAAGGACAGACTGAGAGCAAGGAAATGCATTTTTTATCTTGCAATGATGAGAAAATACAGCTACGTTCTGGAAAAATGCATAATTTAGGTAAAGACTAACTCTGCTGACTTTGTCTTTTCAGAAACACAGACTTCAAGCACGACCACCATTGTATACTCAGTGCATAGTGATCAGGACTCACCTCTTTCCTCAGAGTTTTCTGCCCAGTCCTCCTTGTGCCCTAAGGCCTGGCAGATTGGCAATCACTCTTGTAAAGGGAATTTACAAGTCCTAAGATTTATGCATTACAAAAGTTATGCAGATCACAGGACTTGTGACAACTCAGAAGGGGAAGCTAATGGAGATTCAATTCTCCTGTAGATTAGGTGCCCTCTGAGGGAATATCAAGAATTTCCCAAAGCTGCCCACTCAGAATGCATAAGAATTAAAGGGAGGAGCCTCTCGGTGGCTCAATCTGTAATCTCAGCATTTTGGGAGGCACAGGCGAGTGTATTACCTGCGACTTCAAGAACCACCTGGGCAACTTGGCAAGACCTCGTCTCTACAATAAATCAAAAATTAGCTGGGTATGGTAGTGGCACCTGCAGTTCCAGCTACTTGGAAGGCTGA
>NW_007097411.1:0-423 GCF_000164805.1 Carlito syrichta
TTCTCTTTCTTTGTTGGATCTTTACCTGGCTTGGGTAGCAATGTGATGTTGGCTTCATAAAATGATTTGGGGTGAGTTCCATCTTTTTCAATCGCTTGGAATACCTTCAGTAGGATTGGTATCAGCTCCTCCTTAAATGTCTTGTGGAATTCTGCTGGAAAGCCATCTGGACCAGAGCTTTTTTTTGTAGGAAGTTTTCTTATTACGTAGTCGATTTCCTTGATTATTATTGGTCTATTTAGGGTGTCAATTTCTTCTTGTTCCAACCTAAGTAGATTGTGTGATGTCAGAAAGTCCTCCATTTCCTTAAGGCTTTCAAGTTGGTCTCCATACAAGTGTACATAGTAGTCTCTAATGATCTTTTGTATTTCTTCAGGGTCAGATGTGACTTCATCTTTTGTGTTTCTGATTGTGCTTATTTGG
>NW_007097412.1:0-764 GCF_000164805.1 Carlito syrichta
GACTTTTTTTTATAATTTTGGATAATTCAGATCATGAGTATAAAAGGTTAGCTATAGGCTGGGCTCGGCGGCTCAGCCCGTGATCTCAGCACTGTGAGAGGCCAAGGCGAGCGGATCGCCCGAGCCCGTGGGTTCGAGACCCACCCGGGCAACTCGGCAGGACCTCCTCTCTACACTAAATCCAAAATCAGCCGGGCGTGGTCGTGCACGCCTACAGTTCCGGCTACCCTGAAGGCCGAGGCTGAGGCGGAAGGATCGCCAGAGCCCAGCAGGTCGAGGCCGCGGCGGCCGGGAGCGTGCCACCGCACCCCAGTCTGGATGACGGAGCGAGACTCGGACCCTAACAAAAGAAAAAGGAAAAAGGTCATCTATAAAAAGGTTAAAAAGAAAGAAAGCAAAAAGCAAAGGAAAGATGTAAAAAGGTTGCCGGCGTACAAGTGTGGTTTCTGTAAGGAAAAAAGGATATAAGGAAAACGAATAATTTTATCTAGCCCGGGATCTCATACGGTAAACGTGTGCCCTATAACGAACAGGACAAAAGTCGAAGTCTCGAGCATGTCGAAAAACGGCACGAGCACGTCAAAGACGGTATGCGGAAGGTTTAGGGAAAGAAAGGTACGAAGGGAATCCCACAAACCATCTAGCTTGCCAAAAAACAGTCAGATCGACGAATCCGCCATTAATCTCAAGCACCGACGTTAGGCCAGAACGAAAATTAGATCAAAGTAACAGATTTTTCTTAAAAACCTAAATCCATCGATCCT
>NW_007097413.1:0-620 GCF_000164805.1 Carlito syrichta
GGGGATTGTAGGATCATATGGAAGGTCAATTTTTAGAGTTTTTAGGAATCGCCACACTGCTTTCCACAGAGGTTGTACTAGTTTACACTCCCACCAACAGTGTAGAAGTGTTCCCTTTTCACCACACCCTCTCCAGCAGCTGTTATTTTTCGAGTTGTTGATAATTGCCATTCTGACTGGAGTTAGGTGGTATCTCAGTGTGGTTTTGATTTGCATCTCCCTGATGATTAGTGAGGTTGAGCATTTCTTCATGTGTTTGTTGGCTGCTCAGATGTCTTCTTTTCTGAAGTGTCTGTTCATATATTTTGCCCATTTTATAATGGGGTTGTTTGTTTTCTTCTTTTCAGCACGTTTGAGTTCCTTGTAGATCCAGGATGTTAAGCCTTTGTCAGACCTGGAGTTGGCAAATACTCTTTCCCAGTCTGTAGGCTGTCTCCCTGCTCTCTTGATGGTTTCTTTGGCTTTGCAGAAGCTTGTCAGTTTAATAAGGTCCCACTTGTCTATCTTCTCTCTTATGACCTGTGGGTTTGGGGTTTTGTTCAGGAATTGGATGCCAGTTCCGATTTCCATGAGGGTATTTCCTTTCCTTTTTCTAAAGTTCTTATGGTTTTGAGGTTTTA
>NW_007097414.1:0-1289 GCF_000164805.1 Carlito syrichta
CTTCTACTTCACTCTGCACACTATTCTTATTTTCTGAGCCTGACTCATGTTCCTAGAAACATAGCTTCCAGCAAATCTGAAAAATCTCATCACATGATGTATTACCAAAAACAATCAAGAGGTGTTTTCTTGAACCTTAGGCTTACATATCCTGGAGAAGATCAAAGATGAGTGTATCCAACCACAACCATCCCCCCTTCCAACTTAAGTAGACAACTCTTCAGTAGCTGCAGGAATATGACTCTCCCCTTCAAACCAAAATAAGAAGGGATATTTTTCAGAAGAAAGGAATAAGGAGTAGTTCACAGAAAACAATACATGGAGTGCATCGATTGTTTTTTGGTCATTGGTTCTTGTTTTTATTCATTAGGCCAAGTCCTTATTAAGCACATACTATGGCTGGGCACTGGAAATATAGCAGCAAACGCACAAGAAATACCGAGATGATAACAATTCCACAAGGTCTGAATTATATTATCACTGCTAGAAATAGTGTAGGCAGAGGTTGTTTCTTTGTAGACTGGAAGAACATTCTGAATGAGTATGAAAGAAGACAGATGGTTTAGTTCTCTTCCTTTTATTTATATCCATTTCTAAGTAAAGTAGATGCTTGATATCCTATACTTTCCACAGTAAAAAAATCAGAGAACAAATGCCACAAGAGATGGTGATGGCATCTTTTATTGTATTTCAATTTGGTGTATTTGTGTGCTTGGTAAATGTTTGTTAAATTAATGAATTATTGTGGAAGTGATGCTGTTATCCAGCTATAGTCAGGAGAAAAGAATGACTATTAACTTTGACAAAATAAGCATCATTGTCTTTGTCATTCTTCAACATTTAAGTGAGCAGAATCAAATAATTTCATACAACATTGTCATTTAATAGTTATCTAAAGATATATTTAACTAATTCCTTCTGACACATACATCTGAATACTGTGCCAATTCACACTAGTTTGTGGGAGTCACATTCAATAATTTTCCTGACTCAGAGTGAATGATGAGCAATATTTGCTTTGAAAGAAATTTAATCTTTCTGTATTTTATTTTCTTCATTGTGCTTTACAGTAATAAGGCTTAGAACTGTTTCTGTTGTTTGGGCATGCATTTTGCTTTGTTTTTGAGCTGATTTTAATATATAGTTTATATAAGAATGGCCTATAAATTATAGAGCATATAGAAATTCATAATGTAATTTGTGCTTCTAAATACAAAAGCATAAAAAAGTATGAAATTTCCTCCTTTGACATTTTTCTGCCAGTCTCCAGGATAACAATTGTTAACTGA
>NW_007097415.1:0-4474 GCF_000164805.1 Carlito syrichta
CAAAACCCTAAGGAAATGGAAGACTTTCTGACTTCACACAACCTGCCTAGGTTGAAACAAGAAGAAATCGAAACCCTAAATAGACCAATAACAAAAAGGAAATTGACTATGTAATAAGTAAACTGTCTACAAAAAAAAAAAAAAAAGCCCTGGACCCCATGGCTTTCCAGCAGAATTCTATAAGACATTTAAGCAGGAGCTGATACCAATCCTACTGAAAGTAACCAGGCAAATGAGAAAGATGGAACCCTCCCCAAATCATTTTATGAGCTAACATCACATTGATACACAAGCCAGGTAAAGACGCTACAAAGAAAGAGAACTACAGGACAATATCTTTGATGAACATAGATACCAAAATTCTCAACAAGATCCTAGCAAACCAGATTCAACAACACATCTCAAAAATCATCCATCATGACCAAATAGGCTTCATCCCTGGGATGCAAGGCTGGTTCAACATTCACAAACAATAAATGTAATTAAATACATCAACAGATGTCAGAACAAAAACCACAGGATTATATCATTAGATGCAGAAAAAGCTTTTGATAAAATCCAGCACCCCTTCTTGATAAAAACCCTCAAACATCTAGCATACATGGAACATATCTCAAAATAGTAAAAGCCATCTATGAGAAACCCACAGCCAGCATAGTCCTAAACAGACAAAAATTGGAACCATTTCCCCTGATAATTGGAACAAGACAAGGATGCCCACTCTCTCCCCTCCTGTTCAATATAGTATTGGAAGTCCTGGCTCAAGCAATCAGAAAAGAGAAGGCGATCAGGTGTATCCACATGGGAAAAAGGAAGTCAAATTATCTCTCTTTGCAGATGACATGATTGTGTACTTGACAACACAAGAGAATCTGTCGAAAGACACCTTGCACTGATAAAGGACTTTGGCAAAGTCTTGGGGCATAAAATAAATGTGCAAAAGGCAATTGCATTTCTTTATACCAATAATAAACAAACAGAAACCTAAATAAAAAGCACAATTCCATCCACAATAACCACAAAAAAAAAAAAAATGAAATACCTTGGCATCTTCCTAACCAGAGATGCGAAAGACCTTTACAATGAAAACTACAAAACACTGCTCAAAGAAATCAAAGATGTCACAAACAGGTGAAATAATATCACATGCTCATGGATTGGAAGAATCAACATTGTGAAGATGTCCATCTTACCTAAGGCAATCAACAGATTTAATGCAATGCCCATCAAATTATCAGCAACATTCTTCTCAGACCTAGAAAAAACAATACAGGAATTCATATGGAAACACAAACGACCAAGAATAGCCAGAACAATCCTCAGCCAAAAAAACAAAGCAGGAGTTATCACATTACCAGACTTCATACTTTACTATAAAGCTACAATAATCAAATAGCTTGGTATTGGTACAGGAGCAGGCATATAGACCAAAGGAATAGAATTGAGATTCCAGAAGCAAAACCTCAATTTCTCAACCAACTCATCTTTGACAAAGCCTCCACCACCTATCCCTGGGGAGAGGAGAACCTATTCAGTAAATGGTGCTGGGAAAACTGACTGACCACATGCAGAAAATTCAAACAAGACCTCTAACTATCCCCATACACAAAAATTAACTCTAAATTGATCAGAGACCTAAATTTAAAACCTCAAACCATAAGAACCTTAGAAAATGCAGGACACACTCTTATGGGAATGGAACTGGCATCCAATTTCTGAACAAAACCCAAAATGCATGAGCCATAAGACATAAAATAGACAAGTGAGACCTTATTAAACTGACAAACTTCTGCAAAGTCAAAGAAACCATCAAGAGAGCAGGGAGACAGCCCACAGACTGGGAAAAAGTATTTGCCAACTCCACGTCTGACAAAGGCCTAACATCTTGAATTTACAAGGAACTCAAACGTACTTGAAAGGAAAAAACAAACAACCCCATTACAAACTGGGCAAAACATATGAACAGACATTCTCAAAAGAAGACATACGAGCATCCAACCGTCAAATGAAGAAATGTTAAACCTCACTACTCATAAAGGACATGCAAATTAAAACTACATTGAGATACTACCTAACTCCAGTCAAAATGGCCATTACCAATAACTCAAAAAATAACAGATGTTTGTGAGGATGTGGTGAATAGGGAACACTTCTACTCTGTTGGTGGGAGTGTAAACTAGTGTAACCTCTGTGGAAAGCAGTGTGGCAATTCCTAAAAGCTCTAAATATCGACCTCCCATATGACCCTGCAATCCTCCTACTGGGAATATACCCTGAAGAACTCAAATCACTCTATAAAAAAGATACCTGCACATTTATGTCTGATCATAGCATTGTTCACAATAGCAAGAACCTGGAACCAACCATGCTGTCCATCAAAAGAGGACTGGATTTTTTTAAATGTGGTACATGTACACAATGGAATACTACACAGCCTTAAAAAAGAACAAAAATCATGAACTTCGCAGCAACCTGGGTGGAACTAGAGTTTATAATACTGAGTGATCTCTCACAGAAACAAAGATCTGAGTATCACATGTTCTCACTCATAAGTGGACCTGGAACAACTATCGTAATACTATAAGATAACGATTGACAGTGGTGGGAAAGTATGGGAGGGGGTAGGGAGGGTAATGGAGGTGGGACTAACGGTAGTCAATATCCATCTGGGGATGGGAGGATACCCCTTATCAACAAGGGTGCCTGAACAATGAATATTTGCATACCTACCCCTTAACGGTACCCCACAATTTTAAAATAAAAAATATGTTTTTTTTAAAAAAATAAACTGCAAGCAAATCTCTGGTTTGCAATATCGTATTCTCTAATGAGAAAAAAGAAAGTTAAGTACGTCTTGAGTTTCTCTCCAAAACGTTCCCCTCACTGCCCCTACATTTTTCACGTTTCCTTCTAATTCTTATAATTGAAATGCCAGGATAATCTTCTGCTCTATTTCTGTCCGAAATAATAGATTTAGAGAGCAAGAGATACCATCATTACCCTGATGATATTCAGCTGCACCATCATTTCCTCCGAACTCGATTGGCGTTCAGCCTGCAGGATGCTTTCAGCAGCCAAGTCTATAGAAGAGATGAGCTGGCATTCTTCCAAATCATTAAAGACAGAGAGACCTGTCTAGTATGCTTGAGAAACACTGAGGGACTTGAATAGAGGATGTTTGGACTTTCTCAAATGAGTTGATTCACAGAGATCTACCTAGTGTCAATTTCTAGATCTCAGTTGTCCCAAGTAATTTCTAGGCAGCACCTATGAAAATGTGTATTTTTTTTTTTTTTTTGAGCTTGGAGTCTCACTCTGTCACCCAGACTGGAGTGCAGTGGCAGCTCCCGGCCACCGCAGCCTCAACCTGCTGGGCTCCGGCGATCCTTCTGCCTCAACCTTCCAAGTAGCCGGAATTACAGGTATGCGCTACTATGCCCGGCTGATTTTTTTTATTTATTGTAGAGATGAGGTCTTGTTGCCCAGGCGGGTCTCGAATCCGCGGGCTCAGGCAATTCACTCACCTCAGCCTCCCAAAGGCACGGGATTACAGGTTGAGCCACCGAGCCCGGCTGAAAATGTGTATCTTTTGACTGCCTGCATTTAACTTGAACCTTGCAAGCCTTATGCAGCGATTCCATATTTGCCTGGGAAAACTTCAAACTGATTTGTGAGCAGGTGAGCTGAGTTTTTGTGCTGGCTATGTTTGTCCCGTGAAACAAAAACTTGGAAATCCTCAAATGAAAAACAAAATGCGTATGTCTAAAATATTAAGTATAGATGTAAAATTTCTATCCAATGCTTTTTTAAAACAGAAGTTTTAAACTAGAATACATGAAGTGAACCAACGTCTTACTGACTCTTATTTTCCCTTCCTACCTCCAGACATCTTTGTAAGAGGATAAATCTAAAGACAGACTTTGGATGTGAATTCACTGGGCCAGCGCCAGCACAAATAAATGCTGCGTCCTGACAAAGAAAGAAAAAAAATTTAAAGATAGGTCCTCAGAATAGAAATTCTCATAATTGACCTTCAGTTTTCCCCATGTAATCACTCTATCTTTTGATATGCCCTGACAAGCAGTCAGAGCATCACTGCTGAAAAAACAGAGGAGAAAGTTACCCTTATAATATATTTCTTAAGTGTACAATATATGTGCAATGAACATAGTTACAAGAAAATACACAAGGGAGTACTTGTCAGTTTTTAAATGCAGTTTTTACAGTGTCATAGAAGTATACTGTAGTCAGTATTGGCACTAATGTTTTATTTTCTCATTAAAATTCACGGGAGAAATAAAACATCAGTGGCATTCCTCCCATCAAAATGCATCAAGTGATAATAGCATTTTACCATGTGGATAAACTGCCATTATCTAAGATAGATGACAGTTCTTTCAATGATTGCCAGCACTTCTTGTAGAGGCGATGATGATGTCTTTGCTGAAAGTATCTGGCATAAAGAGGAAAAAGG
>NW_007097416.1:0-580 GCF_000164805.1 Carlito syrichta
GATAAAAGACATGTAAGGTACGGGGAGCAGTGAAGAAATGATTCCCCAAAGAGTCCTTTTTTGATTAGCTGAGACTGATACTGACCTACCCCAGCTTTGAAGAGCACCCGGGTTCACACACCTTTCATGACTGGGGAGCCATTGCCTGCAACCACCACGAATAAATTAACAATTAGATTCCATTCTTGATATTTTTCCCATTTGAAATGTGACTCGCAAAACTTTATAAATATAAAAGGGTGATCAGAGTTCACTATCACTGAGTCATTTCACAGACAACCTTGCTTGCCTCTGTACTCGCAAATGTCAGCCTCATGAGGGGCATAAAAAGAGCAAATGAAAAGATTTGAATCAGCTGCAACAGGCACACTTATTCCCAGAGTAGAATTCATTGAAGACAAGTGCCCGATCGCGACACTTGCTTCATTATAATAATAAGTTTGTGAGCGCCTGAGCCTGCGGGCTCGAGACCCGCCTATGCAGAAGACCTCATCTCTACGATACATCCAAAAATCAGCCAGGTGTGGTAGTGCATGCCTGTAACTCCAACTACTTGGAAGGCTGAGGCGGAAGGGTTGCC
>NW_007097417.1:0-757 GCF_000164805.1 Carlito syrichta
GGAATGGAAGACTTTCTGACATCACACAACCTACCTAGCTTGGAACAAGAAGAAATTGAGACCCTAAATAAACCAATAACAATCAAGGAAATCGACTACGTAATAAGAAAACTTCCTACAAAAAAAAGCACTGGTCCAGATGGCTTTCCAGCAGAATTCTACAAGACATTCAAGGAGGAGCTGATACCAATCCTACTGAAGGTATTCCAGGCGATTGAAAAAGATGGAACTCTCCCCAAATCATTTTATGAAGCCAACATCACATTGATACCCAAGCCAGGTAAAGATCCAACAAAGAAAGAGAACTACAGGCCAATATCTTTGATGAACATAGATGCTAAAATTCTCAACAAAATCCTAACAAACCGGATTCAGCAATACATCTCAAAAATCATCCACCATGACCAAGTAGGCTTCATTCCTGGCATGCAAGGCTGGTTCAACATTCGTAAAACCATAAATGTAATTAAATACATCAACAGATGTCAAAACAAAAACCACATGATCATATCACTAGATGCAGAAAAAGCTTTTGATAAAATCCAGCACCCCTTCTTGATAAAAACCCTTGAACATCTAGGCATACGGGGAACATACCTCAAAATAGTAAAAGCCATCTACGAGAAACCCACAGCCAGCATACTCCTAAATGGACAAAAATTGGAACCAATTCCCCTGAAAACTGGAACTAGACAAGGATGCCCACTCTCTCCCCTCCTGTTCAACATAGTATTAGGAAGTCCTGGCTAAAGCAATC
>NW_007097418.1:0-702 GCF_000164805.1 Carlito syrichta
AATTTCAAATAACATTTCAAAGTGGTCTTGTGCACCTCTAAAAGCCGTACTTCCACCATTTTCTTTGACTATACTGCCTACCGCATGGTGATCCTAACATTCATTTGATAAATGCTATCTCTTTATTGAACGACATACTAAACTTTGCTACCATAATTCAATTCAGCTTTGAAAAGTAATACATAGATAATATCCCTTAAAACATGTATGTATTTTTTGTCCTCCCCCCCAGTATGTACTTGAATACAGGTTGTAAGCTTTGCAAAAGGTAGTTTCTTCTTAGATTAGTTAGGTGGGTGCCAAAAAGAAAACAGGTAATTTAAGGGACAAGAAAGTATTTTCAGAAGGTCTCCAGCAGTCAAGTTCTTGACATGAACAAACATGTCACAAGCTTACAGTGTTCCAACACATTACAAAAAGACTTGTGAGGTGTAGATGCATTCACCCTTGCGTGATGACAGACACTCCCATGCATGGACAGAAAGATTTACAAAAACACACTGCTCTGCACAGTGCAGACCCCTCTGATAAGACTTTAAATCTTCCTGGAGGGAAGCACACTGGGGGAGGGGTTGAATGCAGCTTATTTTATTTAGCTTCTTATGTTAACAGATTAGAGAGCACCATAGCTCAGTTAGGTGCAAGCCACCCAGAAGTGACTACAGACTCAATGAGGCTTTAAACAACCTGATAGGGAACCAG
>NW_007097419.1:0-606 GCF_000164805.1 Carlito syrichta
AACCCAAATCACAGTCTGAATGGCACTTTTTGGCTTGGGTTCCTCTCATTTGTTTATCTTTGGCTGAGCTAGGAAATGCAACTGGAAAATGATTCAGCACAAGCTGTTCAGCTGGGAGCCCTCTCTCTGTCTCATCCAACTCTGCCCTGAAATGATCTGAAGTGGCCAATATAGGATGAAGCAATGCTTATATGGCCCACAGGTGGGGTTTATTTAAGTGTATGCCCCATGGTCTTTCTGAGTCAGCACAGAAAATATTAATACATGACTCTACCCCCAAGCCACAGAGAGTAAGAGCAACACAGCCCCACAACTTGATGCCATGTTTGGGATCTTCTGAGTCCTGATATAGCCCTAAGTTGCCGTGTTTGGGTCTACTAAGTCAAGATATAGCATGAGAAGTGAGGTCACAGGTGTACAAAAAAGAGTCCTGTACATAAACTCAAGAATGAGTCCAAGGCCTGGGACACTGAGATTAAAGAGTTTGATTCAACAATTCTTTTATGTCAAAGTCAATGTCAAAACACTTACACTTATAACAGCTTCATCAGACAAGAGAAATTGGGGTTTCACTTACAGAATCATCTGACACCCTCAGTAATGAAA
>NW_007097420.1:0-490 GCF_000164805.1 Carlito syrichta
CCAAGATGACAGCGAACCGGTCATGTCGCTCAGTGTGGCACCATGGAGTTGTGCACTTTGTATACAGGAAACGTTGCATACAGCTCTGCTAGGCCTTTGCATTCAATGTAGGATAATACACGCTGAAAAACAGGGAGAATCAGGCGTCACGCCAAAGACCAAGCCATTGTAATACTTGTTGCCCCCCCATTCAGTGACGTGCCGTTTGGAGGAATGTCTCCCATGGAAGACTGTTGTTTTCCGGAAAGCAAACAATGGCTCTCGGGCCTCGTTGGCAAATGAACCCGCAGAGCCATTGTATTCCGTGTGAGACGCCCGTGTCAAAAGAGAAAACTTTTCAGCATTCTCCGCTGAATGAAGCATCTTTGGCTACCCATGGCTGTGGAGATCTGGATCCAGTCAGTGCAGCACTCTGGTCACCAAATGCTCCCCGCCTAGTATAGTGCATATACAGGAGAGCTCTGAGAATCATGGAGGAGAGCACGCACAA
>NW_007097421.1:0-700 GCF_000164805.1 Carlito syrichta
CTATGAAATGTTAGTGATGAAAATAAAGTAACTGAAATGAAGTTCTCTGGATGTGATCAATAAATAACAAAATAAAATACTGTAGTAGGAAACACTCATGATTCTGAAGATGCAGCAATATGATCTACTTAAAGAAAAGAGAACCAAAATAAAACTTTATGAGGGTAACAAACAATCAACTGTGAAAAAGTATTAAATTTCTTTCATATGAATAATAAAAGTCCTACAAGGAAAGGAGAGAGTAGTAAGAACAAATAAATATTTGAATTACAAAGATAAAATTTGATGAAAACTGTAAGCAGATACCCAGAAAGCTACCTACATATTCAATAGAAAAGCAGACAATCACCATGACCTGAAATATCAAAAATGTATCACAGGTTCTAAAGCACTTTCAAAGTGTTATATAATCATATTAGGCAAGAAAAATTGATCAGTGAATTCTTAGTATAACATATACTAGCATAGTATTTTAATATGTATATTATATAGCATCATAGTAATATATGAGAATGACCAGTAATATACAAGTCTATTATTTTGTGTATGTGCACACATGCATGCAAAATATTGGGTCTATGCAAGAGTGCATAGAAAGTATGCATCATTAAATTGAAAGACCAGCTGCAGTGGCTCAGGTTGCTTGGCAAGCCCTCATCTGTACAATAAGTCAAAAAAACAGCTGGGTGTGGTGCACTTG
>NW_007097422.1:0-591 GCF_000164805.1 Carlito syrichta
CCACATTTAGGCTAATAATTGAAATGCAAGAGTTGATCCCTGTCATAAGGTTCTTACAGAGTTGTTCCTGTTTATTTGTTGTCTTTCTTTGGGTTTTGGAGTTGGTTCATGTGTGTTTTTAATCTTTTGCCTGTACTCTTGTGAAGAATGCTGTTGTTCTTTTTTCTTTTTCTTCTGTGTTCAGTACTTTCTTAAGTGTTTCTTGTAGAGGTGGCCTGGTAGCGGCGTAGGTTCGTAGGGATTGGATGTCTGGAAAAGATTTCAATTCTCCCTCATTTATGAAGCTTAGTTTGGCTGGGTAGGTTATTCTTGGTTGAAATTGTTTCTCTTTTAGAACTTTGAAGATAGGGCTCCAGGCTCTCCTGGCCTGAAGGGTTTCTGTTGATAAATCTGCTGCTATTCTAATTGATTTTCCCTGGTAGGTAGTCTGGCCTTTTTCTCTTGCTGCCTTTAGGATTTTTCCTTTCATAGTTACTTTGTTTAGGCGAATTATTATGTGTCTGGGAGTTGGTCTTCTCGTTTGTTGTCTTGCAGGGGTTCTCTGAATCTCTTGTGTGTGAATTTTTTCATCCTTAATGAGATGAGGGATGT
>NW_007097423.1:0-362 GCF_000164805.1 Carlito syrichta
ATAGAAAAAAAGGAAATTTATTTGGATCTCAAATAGAAAAAGACTAGACTGTTTTAAGTTAGACTGTAAGAGAGCTAGGATTTTTCCTGTCATATTACGTGATTTCAAAAATTACACCTTTGGTTTAATTATTGGTGATTGTACTGTCATTGTCTTCTTTTGTGTATTTAACTATGTGCAGAATCAATTTTATGTAAATACTGAACAGTGTTAATCACATTAGTGATTTTCTAAGCCTGGAGATTTGAGACCAGCCTGGCAACTGGTAGAGACCTCATCTCTACAATGTATCAAAACAACTAGCCAGGCATGGTTGCGTGTATCTCTACTTGGAAGGCTGAGGTGGAAGGCTCGTCTCTGCT
>NW_007097424.1:0-698 GCF_000164805.1 Carlito syrichta
CCTTTCCTCTCTATTGTGCCATCCTCCTCCCTCTCCCAGTGGTTACCTTGTCCTTTTCTTTCTTTCTGTTTTCTTTTTTTTAAAGAAAGCAGGATTTATTGAGAGCACAGAAAATTTCCCACAGCAGTAGGGGACCCGAGGGGGCTGCCCCCTTTTTTTTCTTTGATCGGGGGAGATGGGATGGCTATCAGATGCTCCATCTGAAAGCTGACTTATCCCCACAGTGGTCCTATGGTCCCAGCAGTCCTAACTCTGATGATTAGACCATGAGTTCTTCAACCAGTCACTACGCCCAGAGGAGTGGGACATGCTGATTTGCTAAGTCAGTTGAGGAAATACATTGGAAGGAGGGACTGGATGCATGTAGACAGCCAGCGGTTCCCACTAGGTACACAGAAGTCACAGCGGTTCTATATAATGAATTATTTTACATATGCAAATTGTTGGTGTTTTATGGGGACAGTTTTGAATACACAGAATGCGATGTAGTGCTAATATTTTTCTGTGCATTAAATATTTCAGGGAAACATAATCTTTCTCTTGTTAGAATGTCATGTGATGAATATCAAATTATAATGACATCAAACGTGATCTGTTCACATAAACGCTGTATCATATAGCAATCCATATCATGCCCTACTGATGATCCTTTTTGTGAAAACTCATTACTTCACAGTGTTGCTGTTTCTAGTATTCTG
>NW_007097425.1:0-656 GCF_000164805.1 Carlito syrichta
CTAAGGTAACCTCACCAAACAGGAGGTGGAAGCCCCACCCCTACACTTAATCAGATATGGACAATTTAGTCTTGAGGCAGATCTCTCAGGCAGCAAGCCAAGGGAACCAACCCAAGCATTGAGTAAATCTATCTGCCTGCAGTGAGAAGAAAGGGGAGAGACTAGCGATCACAGCTGAAGAGACTTTAGACACTCAGGAAAGACTCCAGAGCTAGTCTGGTTTCTTATTTTGATTTTTGATTTTATTGTTTTGATTGTTTGTTTTGTTCACTTTTGTTTGCTTTTTGAGTTAAACCACTTGTTTGTGTTGGGGAAAAGCACATCAAAAGGCATGATTTTATTAGACTGTCTTTGTGTGATTACTGGTATGGTTTAGGGAATCTTGTTTATTTGTTTGCTTTTTACTCTTTTCTGGCCTTTTGTTTCTTTCTATTCATTAGTTGGATGTATGCCTGTTTGCTCTCTTACTCTTCTCTCTCTCTAATCTCTTCTTTACCCCCCTTATTCCATTATTTTCCTTTTTCTTGCCTCCTTTATTCCAGGGAGCAAACCTATACCCCACTGCATGGAAAGACTGTATGGTGGGGGAAAGTGGGTTTCCAGTGACCCAACACCTGTTGGTGGATATTGGGATCTGCAATAGATTCTGAATTACA
>NW_007097426.1:0-717 GCF_000164805.1 Carlito syrichta
TTATTTATAGATGAGAAAAATGAGACACGGATATATTAATTCTCTTATACCAGGCTATTCCCAGCTAAGCGGAACTTGGATTCAAACCCACAGCCTTCTAGTCCAAATATTTTACCATTACAATATACTATATTGTATCAAATGATGCAAACTTCCTTGGAGGATAACTTAGTAGGACTATTAAAGTACAAAAGGCAAGCAGTCCAATTTATTGAATCTAGTCTTCATTTAGGTAATTTTCTTACAAAACAATCTACAGTTCATCCTGCATGTTCAATGAAGCAATATATGAAATTACAACAATAATAAAAAAGAGACACTAAAAGGCAGTTGGTTAAATAAATGAAGATACATATATACAATAATGATAATAATAATAATAATAATACATATATACCATAAAATAATACCATAAAATCATTACAAAAAGATAAGGTAAGAAACATGAAAATACATCCTTACATGGAAATATGTCTATGAGAAAGTGGTAAGAATAATCATGTTGAAAGACAATATGTAAACAGGAATCCTATAATCCTAAATTCAAGTGTATGTGGTATACATGTACATGCACCCATAAAACCCCACCCACTTCCAGACCATGTGACAATAGTCAGTTAACAATTGTTACCCAGGAAAGTGGTAGCAAATTATAAAAGGGAGGAAATTTCATACATTTTTATGCTTTTGTATTTAGAAGCACAAATTACATTATGA
>NW_007097427.1:0-660 GCF_000164805.1 Carlito syrichta
CAATATCTTTGATGAACATAGATGCTAAAATTCTCAACAAGATCCTAGCAAACCGGATTCAGCAATACATCTCAAAAATCATCCATCATGACCAAGTAGACTTCATTCCTGGGATGCAAGTCTGGTTCAACATTCGTAAAACCATAAATATTATTAAATACATCATCAGATGTCAAAACAAAAACCACATGATTATATCATTAGATGCAGAAAAAGCTTTTGATAAAATCCAGCATCACTTCTTGATAAATACCCTTGACCATCTAGGCATACGGGGAACATACCTCAAAATAGTAAAAGCCATCTACGAGAAACCCACAGCGAGCATACTCCTAAGTGAACAAAAATTAGAACCATTTCCCCTGAAAACTGGAACAAGACAAGGATGCCCACTCTCACCCCTCCTGTTCAACATAGTATTGGAAGTCCTGGCTCGAGCAGTCAGAGAAGAGAAGGCAATCAGGGGTATCCAAATAGGAAAAAAGGAAGTCAAGTTATCTCTCTTTGCAGACGACATGATTGTATACCTTGAAAACCCAAGAGAATCTGTCAAAAACCTCCTTACACTGATAAAGACCTTTGGCAAAGTCTCAGGATACAAAATAAATGTACAAAAGACAATCGCATTTCTCTACACCAATAATAAACAAACAAATAAAA
>NW_007097428.1:0-316 GCF_000164805.1 Carlito syrichta
AACAAAGAGACATAAAAACAAAACAGAATGAGAAGACAAAAATAAGATAAAATATTTATAACAATAAATAAGATTGTCTTTAAGACACAAAGATTCAAATTGAATCAGGCAAATTAAAAGAAACAAAACAAAAAAGAAATCAAGACTTGAAATATGAAAATCAGCCGAGCTTGGTGGCTCAACCTGTAATCCCAGCGCTTTGGGAGGCTGGGGTGAGTAGATTGCCTGAGCCCGCGGGTTCAAGACCCGCCTGGGCAACTTGGGGAGACCTCATCTCTACAATAAATAAAAAAATCAGCCAGGCGTGTAGCACGTG
>NW_007097429.1:0-803 GCF_000164805.1 Carlito syrichta
CCAGCTGACTTAACTAGCTAGCCAGCTGACTTAATTTCCTAGCTACCTAGCTAGCCAGCAGACCAACCAGCTAACTTAACTAGCTGACTTAACGAAGTAGCCAGCTGGCTAGCCAGCAGACTTAACTAGCTACCTACCTAGCTAGACAGATTGATAGATGACTTAACTAGCTGACATAACTAGATAGTCTGATGGCTAGCCAGCACACTTAACTAGCTACCAACCTACATTGCCCTCTGGCTTGCCAACTGATTTAACTACTAATTACCTGGCTAACATGCTGGCCAACGAGCTAAATTAACTATGTTATTTAACAAGCTAGCCAGCTGGCTAGCCAGCTGACTTAACTAACTGACTTGACTAGCTAGATACCTGGATAACCAGCTGACTTAACTAGCTGCTTAACTAGCTAGCTACCTAGCTAGCCAGCTGGCTGGCCAGCTGTCTTAATTACCTGACTTAACTAGCTAGCCAGTTGGTTGTCCCGCTGACTTAACTAGCTGACTTAACTAGCAAGTCAGCTGGCTGACCAGGTGAATTAACTCGCTGACTTAACCAGCTAGCCAGCTGGCTAGCCAGCTGACTTAACTAGTTAGCTACCTAGCTAGTCAGCTGGGGAGCCAGCTGAATAAACAAGATAGTATAAATAACTAGCCAGCTGGCTATTTACTAGATGACTTAACTAGCTAGCCTGCTGGCTAGTAGGCTGACTTAACTGTCTAGGTACCTAGCTAGCCAGCTGGATAGCCAGCTGACTTAACTAGCTAGCTACCTATGTATCCCGCTGTCTTGCCAGCTGACTT
>NW_007097430.1:0-622 GCF_000164805.1 Carlito syrichta
AGCAATCAGACAAAAGAAGGAGATCAGGGATCTCAAAATTGGAAAAAGAGGAAGTCAAGTTATCCCTCTTTGTAAACAACATGATGCTATATCTCAAAAACCCAAAAGAATCTGTCAGAAACCTCCTTGCAGTGATAAAGGACTTTGGCAAAGTCTCAGGGTATAAAATAAATGTGCAAAAGACAGTTGCATATCTATACACCAACAATAAACAAACAGAAACCCAAATAAAAAACACAATTCCATTCACAATAACTACAAACAAAAAAAACGAAATACATTGGCATCATCCTAACCAGAGACGTGAAAGACCTTTACAACGAAAACTACAAAACATTGCTCAAAGAAATCAAAGATGACACAAATAAACAGAAAAATATTCCATGCTCATGGATTGGAAGAATCAACATTGTTAAGATGTCCATCCTACCCAAGGCAATCTACAGATTTAACACAATACCCATTAAGCAGCATTCTTCTCAGACCTGAAATGACAATGCAGGAATTCATATGGAAACACAAACAACCACGAATCACCAAACAATCCTCAGCAAAAAAAAAAAAAAAAGCAGTTGGTGTCACACTCCCAGACTTTAAACTATATTGTAAAGCTATATAATCA
>NW_007097431.1:0-514 GCF_000164805.1 Carlito syrichta
CAACATCTAGGCATACGGGGAACATACCTCAAAATAGTAAAAGCCATCTACGAGAAACCCACAGCCAGCATACTCCTAAATGGACAAAAATTGGAACCAATTCCCCTGAAAACTGGAACTAGACAAGGATGCCCACTCTCTCCCCTCCTGTTCAACATAGTATTGGAAGTCCTGGCTAAAGCAATCAGAGAAGAGGAGGCAATCAGAGGTATTCAAATAGGAAAAGAGGAAGTCAAGTTATCTCTCTATGCAGATGATATGATGGTGTACCTTGAAAACCCAAGAGAATCTGTCAAAGGTCTCCTTACATTGATAAAAGCCTTTGGCAAAGTCTCAGGATACAAAATAAATGTACAAAAGACAATCGCATTTCTCTACACCAATAATAAACAAACAGAAACCCAAATAAAATACACAGTTCCATTCACAATAGCCACAAAAAAAATGAAATACCTTGGCATCTTCCTGACCAGAGACGTGAAAGACCTTTACAATGAAAATTACAAAACACTGC
>NW_007097432.1:0-731 GCF_000164805.1 Carlito syrichta
CTTGCAAGATTGCTCACTTAACTATCTTCCTAACTACCTAGCTAACATATCCAGCTGAATCAACTAGGTGCATTGTACGTAGCCAGCTGGCTAGACAGTTGACTAAACCAGCTGTCTCAACCAGTTAGCCCATTGGCTAGCCAACTGACTGAACTCGCTGACATTACTAACTAGCCTGGTAGCTATCAAGCTGACTTAACTATCTAGTTAACTAACTTGCAAGTTGGCTAGCCAGTTCTCTTAACTAGCTGAATTAACTAGCTAACCAGCTAGCTAGCCAACTAACTTAACTAGCTCGCTACCAAGTTACCCAACTGGCTAGCCAGCTGACTTAACTAGCTGACTTAACTAGCTAGCTACCTAGATAACCAGCTGAGTTAAATAGTTAGGCTATCTAAGTACCTAGCTAGTTAGCTGACTTAAATTGTTAGCTAACTAGCTAGATACCTCGCTAAAAAGCTGACTTAAATAGTTAGCTGCCTAGGATAGCTAGCTGATATAGCCAGCTAGCTACCAAGTTAGCTTACTCATTATATAAGGTGCTAGCTAGATGAATTAATCATCTTAACTTGTTAGCTAATCAGCTAGCTAGCTGACACAACCAGCTGACTTAACTCATTAGCTACATAGCTAGCTAGCTGACACATCCAGCTGACTTAACTCATTAGCTAACTAGCTAGCTAGCTGTCTTAATGAGCTGACTAATTTCAAAAGCTGACTTAACTAGCTGA
>NW_007097433.1:0-673 GCF_000164805.1 Carlito syrichta
CGAGCTGGTGTGCTTTATGCTGTAAAGAAGCCACAGGGAGAGACCACATGGGGAAGCCTTGTATCTACCTGAAAAGAGAAAGAGATGCTTAGCTAACCACCTGCTTGCTTCTACAGCTCCTGTCACTATCTAACTGCAATCACACAAGATGCCCCAAGTCAGAACCACTAAGTTAAGTCCTCCCCAATTCCTGACCCATTTCCTGAGAGAAAATGATTGCTGATGCTGTCTTAAACCATTAACTTTTGGTGTCATTTGTTATGTGATATTAGATAACTGAAAGCCCTGTCTTCAGAAGCTCAAGGTAAAACATCAACCATTTACTTTCATGGAGCTTCTTTTATAAATCTTCCCCATCCTTGGCAAGTGAAGAACAACTATTTTCAGTGTTGCAGTTATGGGATAGCTGTTTGGACTTACTATCAACCTTAAATTTGTAGATACAATTACCAAATAGATCACAGTCATTCATTTATCTATTTTAATATTTATTTGTAGAGGCAGGTTTTGGCTATGTTGCCTGGGCTGATCTCAAACTCCTGGCTCAATTGATCTTCCTGTCTTGGCTTCCAAAACTGCTGGGATTACAGTCATCGTGTCCTATTTGTGAATTTAATCACCAATCATTTTCTCAACATAGATGGGACACTTTCTCTGACTCCCTGCATTAAAA
>NW_007097434.1:0-563 GCF_000164805.1 Carlito syrichta
CTCACTTTACAATGGGGTCTTCAACCCACTGTGGTTGAAGAAATAGGGAGGAGCAGCAAGAAAGCAAAATGAGAAAGCTTGACAGGATTGGCCTTCTTTTAAATTATGGGAAATAACATGGAAGATATATTTGAAAGCATTAGAACACTTCACTGAGAATAAAAGACTTCTTTACATATTTTCAGTAAGCAAACTTTGGATTTTCCCACTGATTTCCTTCCAGAGGTGTCATTAGTCTTTACTTCACTCTGTGTCTTGGGATCATGGGATGACCTTGTGTCATTGTTTCCTGTATCATCATGCACAGCATTTCTCCTTTATGTTGATCATTCTTGTTATGAAAAGAGAATCTGTTGTTTTGAGATGACTATGACAGAAATGCATATGAAGTGAACTCATGACTGACCCTAAGGCATAGTAGAAGAGACGTGGGAAGTTTAGCCAACACACATGTCTACTCTCACGAAGCACACACATTATCAGAAGGCTGTTGCTGCTCTGACTTCATAACTGAAATGTCACACCAACCTATCTCTTAGGGTTTGAGTTGAGTGGCTCATTGA
>NW_007097435.1:0-673 GCF_000164805.1 Carlito syrichta
ATAAATCAAAAAATAAGCTGAGTGGTACTGTGTGCCTGTAGTTCTAGGTGAGGCAGAAGGATCGCCGGAGCCCAGCAAATTTAGGCTGCGGTGTCCGTGAGCATGCTCCTGTGCTCCAGCCTGGGTGACAGAGGGAGACTCTGACTCAAAAAAACCAGTACATGACTGGGCATAGTAGCTCAGCCTGTCATCCCAGCACTTTGGGTGACTGAGGTGAGAGGACTGCCTGAACCTAGGGGTTTGAGACCAGCCTGGGCAATGTGGCGGGACCTTGTCTCTACAATTAAAAAAAAGTTAGCCAGGCACGGGGGTGAGCACTTGTAGTTCTAGCTACTCAGAAGACTGAGGCAGGAGGATCACCTGAACCCGGAAATCTGCAGTAGCTGTGATCATGCCACTGTACTCCAGCTGGGCAACAGAGACTCCCACTCTAAATAAATGAATACATAAATAAAGTGCATATTTCAGGGGCATTCAGTACATTCCCACTGTCCCACCCCGGGCTAATCCTGAAAGTTCTGGCCTTCAGTGCACCATCAGAAACCCCTCCCCTCCCCCAGCCCCTGTTGACCAGGACCCCGTCAGCTTGTGGATTTGCCTGTTCTAGGCATGTCACATAAATGACTGCAGTCCACAGCCTGGTGTGCCTGGTTTCTACCCTTCTGTCTGTTTT
>NW_007097436.1:0-623 GCF_000164805.1 Carlito syrichta
CAGGTTGACTTTTAGAGCTTTTAGGAATTGCCACACTGATTTCCATAGAGGCTGCACTAGTTTACATTCCCACCAACAGTGTAGAAGTATTCCCTTTTCACCACATCCTCTCCAGCACCTATTGTTAATGGCCATTCTTTACTGGAGTTAGGTGTTATCTCAGTGTAGTTTTAATTTTCATTTCCCTTATCACTAATAATGTTGAACATTTCTTCATGTATCTGTTGACCACTCGTAAGTCTTCTTTTGAGAAGGGTCTGTTCTTGTTTTTTGCCCACTTTGTAATGGGGTTGCTTTTTTCTTTTCAGCACGTTTGAGTTCTTTGTAGATCCTAGATGTTAGGCCTTTGTCAGACATGGAGTTGGCAAATACGTTTTCCCAGTCTGTTGGCTGTCTCCCTGCTCTCTTGATGGTTTATTTGGCTTTGCAGAAGCTTGTCAGTTTAATGAGGCCCCACTTTTGTATTTTATCTCTTATGATCCGTGCATTTAGGTTTTTGCTCAGGAATTGGATGCCAGTTTCAAATTCCATAAGGGTATGTCCTGCATTTTCTGAAGTTTCTTATGGTTTGAGGTTTTACATTTATGTCTCTGATCTATCTAGAGTTAATTTTTGTGTATGGG
>NW_007097437.1:0-802 GCF_000164805.1 Carlito syrichta
ATTCCTGCCTCACCCTTCCAGAATATATTTTTGAAATATAATAACTATTGAATTTTTTCTGTTCCTGTAGTGAGCTAAATAGCTAGCCTTTCTAATAATATACAATGCATAAATTATACATGATCTTTTAATTTTTTAGCCTTTATAATAATATACAATGCTTAAATTATACAAGATCTTTTAATTTTTTTATTAAACCATAGTCAATCAAACATAATTCTGTGTTTACCATTTTACTTGCTCATGGGGATATACAAATAATAGAACAGGGTCCTTCTTGATAAGCTTGTAAGCTTATGGAGAAGACAAATGAGTAAACAGATGGATACAAATGTAATTGAAAATAACTTATTTTTAATTTTGTTTATAAAAAGAAGAGTGACTAAGAAGATATAGTAGGCATTATTACAGGCTAAAATACAAATATTAAAATATAATTTAAAAATATATTGAAACCCAAGTTCTAGATCATAAGAAAAAATTAAGGTCTTAATTTTTTTAGTAATTAGATTATTTAGTTTTTATCTTTGAATATAAAGGGAGTAGGATGCCAAAAACAACCCAGGATTTATTTATAAAAAATTGTGTATTTATTCTTACATGTTTAAACTTCAGTCACCTTCAGAGTACTCTCTGTTTGATGCAATATACCTATTGAGACATTTTTCCACTGCTCAAAACAGTTTTTGAACTCTTCGATGCCTTTTAGTGTTTCTGTCATTTTTTGTTTCACCTCTTCCACATCAGCAAAAGATTTCCCTTTGAGAACTTTTCATCTGGGGAAACAAAAAAGTTGCTGAGG
>NW_007097438.1:0-793 GCF_000164805.1 Carlito syrichta
AGTATGGGTCTCTCCCAGACACCTGGGAGAGCAGACACTGAGAAAATTGACTTTGGAATACAAACAATGAAAAGTCCCCAGAATGAAGGGTCTCAAAATGCAAATGTAGATATCAAAACAATAATGGAGAGACTAAAAAGAATTGAGGAGACACAAGAAGAAACTAGGAAGGAGCTGATATCTGAGATAACAGTAATAAAGAATACTGTGAATGAAATAAATAACAAATTGATAAGCATGGAAAGCAGAATTACCCAAGCAGAAGAAAGAATCTCAGAGCTTGAGGACCAAAATATAGAAATAACCCAAACTCTTAAAAACACAGAAAATAAGCTAAAAAAGACAGAACAAAACCTTCAAGAGATGAGTGACTACCTCAAGAGGCCTAACCTAAGAATAATCGGACTCCCTGAGGCAGAAAGAGAAACAGAGACCACATTGGAACAAACTTTCCACGAGATCATTCAAGAAAATTTCCCTTATCTAATCAGTGATACAAAAATTCAAACACAAGAGATTCAAAGAACCCCCGCAAGACAACAAATGAGAAGACCAACTCCTAGACACATAATAATTCGCCTAAATAAAGTAGGCACAAAAGAAAAAATCCTAAAGGCAGCAAGAGAAAAAGGCCAGATCACCCACCATGGAAGACCAATCAGAATAGCAGCAGATTTATCTGCAGAAACCCTGCAGGCTAGGAGAGCTTGGAGCCCTATCTTCAAAGCCCTAAAGGATAAACAATTTCAGCCAAGAATAACCTACCCAGCCAAGCTAAGCTTCATCAGTGAGG
>NW_007097439.1:0-689 GCF_000164805.1 Carlito syrichta
CGCTAGAAACTATGTTAAACATTTTGAGGATAAAGAGACCTGAGGAGGACCAATCAACTGTTTTGATTTGCTCAGAATTCAGGGGTGCATGGATATAGAAATTTTAGTGCTAAAACTGGAAAAATCCCAGGCAAACTGGGATAGGTTTTTTACTCTGAAACCCTGTAATTAGGAAGCTTGCCTCAAAAAGAAAAAGACAATATATGAATTAAAAGTATATGTCATAATATCAGCTTTTATAAGCTGTTATATAACCAGAAATTGCAGATAGTTATATTTTTTTTTCTGAAAAAGTGGCCACAGTAGATAATGCTACAGTTTTTGTTAACATTGACAATAAAAAGAATAATTTTGGCTTTATATTGTTTTCATTCAAAATTTTGCAGAACATATGATAATTATGGTACTTTCCTGAGAATTATGAAATGCTGAGTAGCTGAAAAATTTACACTAAGTTCCTCTTATCTGTATTTTCTTGGTGCAGGAAATTATAAACATTAAGATAACTTGAGCCACATCTTTACCGCCAGGTACTTTATGTTTTGTAAAATCAATCCTTATTTAATCCTTCCACTGCTACTGCACATTACACAATAATTAATTTATCCAACAACGTCAGGAAGTAGGCCCTATTTTTATTTTCATTTTACATTTAGAAACACTGAGGTTTAGGAAAGTTATGTAACTTG
>NW_007097440.1:0-703 GCF_000164805.1 Carlito syrichta
AAGTATAAGTTAAGTTGTTGGACTATTTATTGGAGATGATTTTATAGAAATGATCTCAGCTCAAGCTTGTATTATAATCAGATTCACCACAGATTCAAATGGCCAAAGAAATTTTTAAAAAGTGGAGCAATACTACAGTGTCCGAGATGAAAAAAAATTCTAGCATTAAGTATTTTGATGGGACTAGTGAAGAAGACCATGGTACATAATTATTGGTCAACATGTCCTTCAAGTATAACATTTTGCTTTTCAAAATTAATGACACAGGCTGGGCTCAGTGACTCAGCCTGTCATCCCAGAACTTTGGGAGACCGAGGCAAGGTGGATTGCCTGAGCATGCAGGTTTAAGACCAGCCCGGGCAACTTGGCAAGACATATCTTTATGATTAAAAATAAAAATAAATAATAATGATAGAAAATTTTTTCTTACAAATGTTGCATTTACATTTTTCCAAATATGCAGAAATGCAATGAAATCCAAACAGATTATACAAAATTGAACCTATAATAAGTTATGTTTTAAATAAGTTCAACACTGTAGAAGTCTGATGATATCAATTTTTTAAAATATGTGGAGAAATTGGTGCTTTCATATAAGTTTGGTGGCATATATGCTTTTTCTTATAAGTACTACAGACTCAGTTATCAGTATCTAGGGGAAAAAAGGGGCTGTAGATTGACTCTCAAAAATTCCCTAAAATTT
>NW_007097441.1:0-789 GCF_000164805.1 Carlito syrichta
AACATTGATAAGCTCAAATTATCACATATATAATATACAGAATGTTTCTTCATGTGCACATGAATAACTGAAACTGAAGTATGTTTAAGGTGACAAAGGCAACTTCAATTAAAATTTAAAAATTAATTTCATAAAAATTATATAAATAAAGAATATTGCAATAAAATTTGGAATAAGAAATAAAAAATGACTGAAAGTTTTATGTGTAAAATTCCATTACACATTTTCAGTAAGACATGGTTTTAAATTGCTTCAAAAGATAAATTAAAAAAAACATTTAGAAGGGGAGTGCATTAGATGGATTGGCAGTAGTGGGAATCTACCTGTGGAAAGGGGATATATCTCATCAGCAAGGGTAACTGCCTAATTTTTTAAATGCCATTTAGAAAGAAATAAAAATAGTAATCTTACCCCCCATAATTTTTAGACAGATTTAACTGGTATTTTGAGAATTCAAAAGTTCATTCAATAATGCAAAGAAAATGATACAAATAAGCTAAACATCTTGTCTTGTGGACAAATCACTTCCCAAAAGGAAAGTAAAAATAGAAAACAAAGATAAAATTTAATAACATAGAGATCATAAGTAATTATTAATAAATCAAATTGAAAATTGGTTTCTATAAAATCTATGATATAATCACACCTTTAGTAAAAACAGATTTAAAAAATAAAAGAAAGAACCCGGGCTCGGTGGCTCAGCCTGTAATCCCTGCACCTTTGGGAGGATGAGGTGAGTGAATTTCCTTGAGCCCGTGGGCTCGAGACCCTCCTGGGCAGCGAGACTTC
>NW_007097442.1:0-685 GCF_000164805.1 Carlito syrichta
TTGAATTTGATGATCAGCAACTCCTTTTTTCCTTAAAAGCACTGCAAAGGACACATGAACAAGTGTGGCCTGCACTAAAGGCCCTCTACGAAAACGGGCTGCCTCTGAATCCACACTGCTACCGGCCAGGAGATTGGGTGTACATCTGCAGACATCAGCACCAGACGCTGCAGCTACATTGGTAAGGACCCTACATCGTCATCCTAACGACACCCACCACACTCAAAGTGGACGGGATCGTCCCATGGGTCCACTACACACACGTCTGACCAGCAGACCCATTCGCAGTGTTAAAGGACTGTGTCTCAGAATGGAAAAGCGTACTGGACAAGGACAATCCTCTAAAGCTAAGAGTGCGCCACTCTCACTTATCCCCCTAAGACTAATAGTATATATATCATGTTTCTTATGTAATGCCATAGCCAACCCACAATCTATTTGGGATACAAAATACCAAGAGGAAATTGATGCTGCCGCAGAAATCCAACCACAACCCAAACCCCTAGTAAACCCACACCAGCCCCAGAACTTAACTTGGCAGGTCTTAGATCTTACCACAGGTACCATCATTTGGCAGGCATCCAACATAACCCCTCCTAGAACCTGGTTTCCAACTATAACTGGGGATTTAAAAGACTTTTTCCCGAGTGATGTCTGGAAACGTTCCCACCCTGAAGCAGTCCCC
>NW_007097443.1:0-869 GCF_000164805.1 Carlito syrichta
CATTTCTCATAGAAACTGGACATGATCTTTCAATTATTTTTTAGGTAACATTCCAGGTAGTTATTACTAAAGCTGAGTAATTAAACAATTGAGATAAAATCTAGTTGCCATTAACTCAGCACAATTTCTCAGCTTGATCAATTTCCATGTCCCATTAATACCAAAAACTTAAGATTATGCTACTATAGGAAAAGAACCCAAAACGTGAATTTTTAAAAAAAGATAATATTAATTTTTTTTTGAGTTGGAGTCTCACTGTGTCACCCAGAATGGAGTGCAGTGGCCGCTCCCGGCCACCGCAGCCTTGACCTGCTGGGCTCCAGCGATCCTTCCACCTCAGCCTTCCAAGTAGCTGGAACTACAGGCTTGCACCCCCATGCCCGGCTAATTTTTGATTCAGTATGCACTTACTCTAAGTATAGTGAGTAGCTCTTTTAAATGCATTATCTCTATCATTCCCCTGAGCAGACACACTTATTAATGCAACAAAAGTATCATGCCTACAGCATAAGTACTTCTAATCCTGTTTTACAAATGACAGAATTGAAAATCAGATTGTTAAAATGAGTTGCTCAAGACTACAGAAATTATTATTACCACTAAGAGTAAAGGTAAGGAAAAATAGAAGTAATGGCAAAGAGACATACACCATGATCCCATCAACTATATCTTTCTACCCAGCCACCATCCTCACCCACTACACCAGTATCCACTAACACACGATTTCACAAGATCTTATTTTTATACTCCAAATGGCATTTCTTTACAATAATACTTCTCAAACCCAACCTAATTAATTCTCTAGACTGGTTCTCAAAATCTCCTGTTCATGAGAGAATCCATTGCCCACTTCATCTCCAGGGTTTGTG
>NW_007097444.1:0-624 GCF_000164805.1 Carlito syrichta
TATGTTCCTCTGGGCATATTCCCAGGAGATGGATTACTGGGTTGTATAGAAGGTCAACTTTTAGTTCTTTTAGGAATCACCGCATTGCTTTCCATAGAGGGTGAACTAGATTGCACCCCCACCATCAGTGTGTAAGTGTTCCCTTTTGTCTGCACTTGTAGCAACATTTTTTATTTATTAATGATGACCATTCTTACTGGAGTTAGGTGGTATCTCATCATAGTTTTGATTTGCATTTCTGTAAAGATTAGTGAACCACATAAGTTTTAGAATCAGTTTTGCAATATTGGCAAAAAACTTGCTGGGATTTTGACTGACATTGCATTAAATCTATAGATCAAGTTGAGTATAATTGTCACCTTAATATTGCTGAGTCTTCCAATTAACAAGCATGGACTGTAGGTCACTTTATTTAGAACTTTTTGAAATCTTTTTGGTAAATGGTATTGGTTTTTCAAAATTTCAAATTTCAATTTTTCACTGATAGTATATAGGAAAAACTTTAATTTTGTATATTAACTTTGTGTCCTGTGACTCTTCAATATTTACATTTTAGGTCCAGAGAGATATTGTTTTCTTTTTTTTTTGACTGGAGTCTCACTCTGTTGCCCAGACAGGAGTGCA
>NW_007097445.1:0-807 GCF_000164805.1 Carlito syrichta
CTTTCTTTGAGAAGTATCTGTTCATAAAGAGACACCTCATGATTCTTGATAGCAACATGAAGCAAGAAAAAACCAGAAAAATCTTTTCAAGAAAATAAAAATGAGCAATCATTTTAATTAACTGTGAAATATTGACTAAGTAAATATAGTGATACTCAAGATTATTTGTGAGCTGCAGTTTGAGTAAGTTTGGAAAAATACTGCCGTTCTTTTTTTCTTTTTTTGAGTTGGAGTCACACTCTGTCATCCAGATTGGAGTGCAGTGGCCGCTCCTGGCCACCGCAGCCTCGACCTGCTGGGCTCCGGCTATCCTTCTGCCTCAGCCTTCCTAGTAGCTGGAATTACAGGTGCGTGCTACCACGCCCGGATGAATTTTGATTTATTGTAGAGATGAGGTCTTGCCCAGGCTGGTCTTGAACCCGCGGACTCAGGCAACCCACTCGCCTCAGCCTCCCAAAGCACGGGATTACAGGCTGAGTCACCGAGCCCGGCCGATGCTGCCGTTCTTAAGAAAATTCTTGAACATATCCTTGATTGATAAAGGCTGCTTTTTCACCACTGTGCAAAACAGCCATGTAACTAAAAACTATCTGTACCTCCAAAACTGTTGAAATAAAAGTTTAGAAAAAATAAGGCTTTCAAATGTTTCCACAAAAAGTAACATAGAAAATAAACACGTTTGGAATTTTTTATAACAAGTAAAGACATTTTTAAAAGTTACTGAAAACAAATTGCCAGCTTTCAATATTTTTGTATACATAAAAAATATCTTTTATATTGACTGGGGAGACATTTTCTGAGTAAAAG
>NW_007097446.1:0-499 GCF_000164805.1 Carlito syrichta
CGTCTGATACTCCTTGCCTTATTAGTGCCGTGTGATACTACTTGCCTTATTAGTGCCGTGTGATACTCCTTGCCTTATTAGTGCCGTCTGATACTACTTGTCTTATTAGTGCCAATAGATACTACTTGCTTTATTAGTGCCGTCTGATATTCCTTGACTTATTAGTGCCATCTGATCATACTTGCCTTTTAAGTGCCGTCTGATCCTACTTGCCTTATTAGTGCAGACTGATACTACTTGCCTTATTAGTGCCGTCTGATACTACTTGCCTTCTTAGTGTCATCTGATACTCCTTGAATTCTTAATATTGACTGATACTCCTTGTCTTCTTAGTGTTGTCTGAAACACCTTGCCTTCTTGTGTCGTCTGATACTCCTTAACTTCTTGGTGTCGTCTGATACTTCATGCGTTGTTAGTGCCATTTGATACTACTTTCCTTATTAGAGCCGTCTGATACTGCTTGCCTTTTTAGTTCCGTCTGATACTCCTTGCCTTATTA
>NW_007097447.1:0-738 GCF_000164805.1 Carlito syrichta
AGACTTTCATCCTCTTCACATATGTGCCTTTAACAGGGTTATCCCACCCTACTCTCCTAAGGGTGGGTGTGCCCTTTCTCTGGGGCCTGTGGGGTGGACTGGACTGGACTCATCCCAGGAGGCAGCATCTTCATGCATCCTGATACCATGTGGCATGTGGTCCAGCCTCCCCTTGTACCAAAGGTGCGGTCTCCTGGGACCCATCTCTTGTAACATGGAGCACTGTGGAGAAGAAAAGTTATAGACACAACTCTCCCAAGCAATGCTGGTCTGTCTGGCAGGTGGGCCCCTCTTCTGTCAGCTGGAGAACTTCAGGAAGCCTTCTTAGGGAGGGGCAAGGCCACTGTAGGGGATGGAGTTCCAACAAGAACATCCTGCTCATTTATCTGTAGAGTGCTTACAGCCGGGGGTGTGTCTACCAGCTCTCTGCCAGCACGTGGCTTTGTGGGAAGGTTGACCCCTCCTTGGGGTTGGTTTCTGGTATGGACTGTATTGACAATGTCTGTGCAGACCACATGGACTGTGAGGTGAAGGGCTATGGTGTGGGACAATCAGGCTCCATTCCATCTCCCATTACACTAGGTCACATGGACATCTGAGATAAAGCAGTCATCTGGCTTGTTGGGGATTTTTCAGATTTTAGTACTGAAAGTTCTGAGCCCTCAAACTCCTCCATCACAGCAAGTCAGGACCGCTAGTCACCCTTTGCATTCCAGTCAGTGTGAACTAGTTCTTAGG
>NW_007097448.1:0-775 GCF_000164805.1 Carlito syrichta
TTCCTCATCAGCTGCAAGAGGATGACAGACAAGATGGACTCTTCCTACTGTCAGACACTGACAGAGCAGAGAAATGTAGACAGATGGATAACAGATAGGAGGGGTCTAAGTACTCTACAACTTATTGAAGCAAATGGAGGAGAGTTGGGTGGCAAATTACCTATACTGTCCACAAACCAGCAGGCAGCTTTGTTTGTCAGCTATCCAAATAGATTCTGGGTAATTTGGCACATTTCTACTTTGTTGTGCTATGTCTAAACGTATGACTTTGAGTTCTGAAAATTTCCTGTTGTAAAAGATCTGCCCAATAATAAGCGATATTTGGAGTGTGATATTCAGAGAAATACACATACCTTCATTTGCTAGCCCCTCAAAAGAAGATTTGAGGTATGAGCTTTTATTTTTTTATTTTTTTATTGTTAAAAAATTTTTTTGAGTTGGAGTCTCACTCTGTCGTCCAGACTGGAGTGCAGTGGCCACTCCTGGCTACTGTAGCCTCGCCTGCTGGGCTCCAGCGATCCTTCCGCCTCAGCCTTCCGAGTAGACAGAATTACAGGCATGTGCTACCATGCCTGGCTGATTTTTTGATTTATTGTAGAGATGAAGTCTCGCTGCCCAGGCGGGTCTCGAACCTGCGGACTCAGGCAATCCACTCACCTCAGCCTCCCAAAAGCGTGGGATGACAGGCTGAGCAACTGAGCCCGGCTAGAGGTATGAACTTTTAAATATGAAAAGAGCCCGGCTCCACAGAATTCATGTTCCACGGAAATAGTTT
>NW_007097449.1:0-591 GCF_000164805.1 Carlito syrichta
CAGACAAGATCTTGCTATGTTGCTCAGGCTGGTCTTGAACTCCTGGACTCAAGCAATTCTCTCACCTCAACCTCCCAGAGTGCTGGGATTATAGGCATGAGCCACTGCATCTGGTAAAATTTCTGTACTTCGATTAGTAAGTATGTCTTGTCAGTTTTTTTCTTAAGTTGTATTTGAACCATGTCAAACATACCAAATGTATGTTTGCATATTTCAAACAAATCCAAAAGTAAATATACACAAACATACCCCAAAATAGACAGAACAGGGTGGAGCCCAGCCCTCAGCTCCACCAACCAGCGGCCCCTGTATACCCAGCCCTCAGCTCCACCAACCAGCGGCCCCTGGTCAAATGTGCTCGTTTACACTTCCAGCTACTTTCCCTTGCTCATATAATTTTGAAGCAAATCCCAAATATCATATAATTTTTATCTATAGCTATTCCAGTATATATTTCTGAAAGATAAGAATATTTTAAAAAATAACATAACAGGCCAGGCTTGGTGACTCAGTCTGTATCCCAGCACTTTGGGAGGCCGAGCGATTGGATTGCTTGAGCCCATGGGTTCTAGACCAGCCCGGGCAACTTGG
>NW_007097450.1:0-747 GCF_000164805.1 Carlito syrichta
CTTGGTTAAAACTCTGTTAGGAAAAATGTAAAGAAAGTTGTTGGTATAAGGTATGTTTTTAGTAAGAAAGGACAAAGAAAAGATAAATAATTGTATAGGAAGGAATATTATATGGTACCTTTTGTTCTATAATAGAATGGCTGGTTAAAGAAAGTATAGAACAAAAGTAGAAGGTTTAAGCATGTCAAAAAATGGTATGAGCATGTCGAAAAATGGTATAAGTATGTCGAACATGGTAGGTGAAAGTTTGTGAAAAGAAGTAAAAGAAATTCTGTAAACACTTGAGGCTACAAAAAAGGTTTAATCAGCCCCCCCCCCCCACTGTCTCTGTTACAAAAAAGTGAAGTTTTCTTTTCAAAATCGTTGGACTATCATTTTGGCTAAATAAGTAACTTTTACAATAACTACTGTGATTTTGTGTTATAACATGCTTTTGAAAACTTTGCTACTCAAGCTCTTCAAGTTCTTAATTCAGTCTCTAGGGTCCACCTGGACTTCACTCTCTAGCACATCAATTGTTATAAAAGTATATCAGCACTTAGTTTTTCTTTTAGACATGCTCTCTTCCAGGTTTTCTGTCTACCTCCACAGTCTGCTCCAGGACAGCTGGTTACTACCATCCCCGTGCTCATTAGAAGACTGGCCGGAACAAGTCGCTGTTCTACACTTACAGGGAACCTTCATGGGACTCTCATCTGCAGAAATCTACAACTTCAGCGCCTACCTTTGGGCCCTGCTCTGGCTGGT
>NW_007097451.1:0-632 GCF_000164805.1 Carlito syrichta
TATTTGCTTCCTTCTAGCCAATATTTCGGGGTTTCCCCGTGGACCGAGCTGCTTCTCACATGACAACTGACGGTCTCTGCCTAGGGCTACTCCCTATGGAGGCAAGAAAGTCCCCAAAGGAAAGTTCGAACCGCCAGAGCCTGTAAGGGTGGGAGACAAAGTGCTTGGTTTCTTTACTCTTTTCCTCTCTGACTGGCGAAATAACTCCACGAAGGACCTTGATACTCCAACAGCTACGTTATGCCTTTCTGCGCCTTTGGTGAGTCATCCCCTTTTATTTTTCATCCACACACACATATTTGAATGTACGCTCTTGGACCGCCCTTTGTTCAGATGGCTTTCTGGGTCTCTCGGGTTTCCGGTTCTGTCTTGGAAGACTCCCCTGCCGGGTCGGGGACCTGGTACCTGTTCTTAGTCCTGGTACCAGGTCTTCCAAGACTCAGATTTCAACTACTCGGAATACAACGCAACAAATTGAAAATCCATGAAGTCACCATTCAGAACAAGTAATATAATACTACTTTAAAATATTCACCTCGTTCCCCTGGGAGTTCCCCCACTCCCGTCCACCGCAGCCTCGACCTGCTGGGCTCCGGCGATGCTTCCGCCTCAGCCTTCCGAGGAGCCGGAAT
>NW_007097452.1:0-696 GCF_000164805.1 Carlito syrichta
CGATACTGGTAATATTGGATTAGGGGCCACATTTTATTTTGATTGCTTCTTTGAAGGGCCTATCTATAAATGAAGTCACATTCTGAGGTTATTGGGATTAGGATTTCAACATATAAATTTTGGAAGGATGCAAATCAGCCCATAACACACCATTATCAACTTTACATATATTCAACTGGAAAAACTTAGTAATATAGTCCATATTATAAATTTACCTAATTTTTCACTTAAAAGTGTAAACACTGCTTTTTATCATAGTAAACAAGGTTCTCTTAAGAAGGCTGAATTTTTGTGCATCTCACTTGATCAACCGGAATTTGACTCCTTTCAATTCTCTATTCTTAGAGAATAAAACCCATGGTGAATTATCAAGTATATTCTATACAAAATATTCATGTCACAATGAATAAGAAAAAATGTTTTCTCATGCTGAATGCAACTAAAAATTAACTGTAAACCATTATTGTACAGTCTGGATTACTATTGTCCAAGTGGGACACTCAAGGATTGAGGTTCTGAGCAATGACATACTTACTGCCTTTGTATCTGAGAAAACATTTAGAACAATGGTCATCTGGTGGGTTGTATTAGTCATGGGTCGCCAGAAAGACAGAACCAACGAGATAGATAGATAGATGATAGAGAGAGAGAGAGAGAGAGAGAGAGAGAGAGAGAGAGAGAGAGAGAGAGGAAAGG
>NW_007097453.1:0-723 GCF_000164805.1 Carlito syrichta
CGAATCGCCACACTGCTTTCCACAGAGGTTGCACTAGTTTACACTCCCACCAACAGTGTAGAAGTGTTCCCTTTTCACCACACCCTCTCCAGCAGCTGTTATTTTTTGAGTTGTTGATAATTGCCATTCTGACTGGAGTTAGGTGGTATCTCAGTGTGGTTTTGATTTGCATCTCCCTGATGATTAGTGAGGTTGAGCATTTCTTCATGTGTTTGTTGGCTTCTCGAATGGCTTCTTTTGTGAAGTGTCTGTTCATATCTTTTGCCCATTTTATAATGGGGTTGTTTGTTTTCTTCTTTTCAGTACGTTTCAGTTCCTTGTAGATCCAGGATGTTAAGCCTTTGTCAGACCTAGAGTTGGCAAAGACTTTTTCCCAGTCTGTAGGCTGTCTCCCTGCTCTCTTGATGGTTTCTTTGGCTTTGCAGAAGCTTGTCAGTTTAATAAGGTCCCATTTGTCTATCTTCTCTCTTAAGTCCTGTGGGTTTCGGGTTTTGTACAGAAATTGGATGCCAGTTCCGATTTCCATGAGAGCATTTCCTTCCTTTTCTAAGGTTCTTATGGTTTGAGGTTTTACATTTAGGTCTCTGATCCATTTGGAGTTAACCTTTGTGCATGGGGATAAATAGGGGTCCTGTTTCATCTTCTGCATGTGGTCAGCCAATTTTCCCAGCACCATTTACTGAATAGTTCTCCTCTCCCCAGTGGTAGGTGGTGGAGGCTTTG
>NW_007097454.1:0-379 GCF_000164805.1 Carlito syrichta
CTTTTTTTTTTTTTTGTGGCTATTGTGAATGGAATTGTGTTTTTTATTTGGGTTTCTGTTTGTTCATTATTGGTGTAGAGAAATGCGATTGTCTTTTGTACATTTATTTTGTATTCTGAGACTTTGCCAAAGGTCTTTATCAGTGTAAGGAGGTTTTTGACAGATTCTCTTGGGTTTTCAAGGTATACAATCATGTCGTCTGCAAAGAGAGATAACTTGACTTCCTCTCTTCCTATTTGGATACCCCTGATTGACTTTTCTTCTCTGATTGCTTGAGCCAGGACTTCTAATACTATGTTGAACAGGAGAGGTGAGAGTGGGCATCCTTGTCTTGTTCCAGTTTTCAGGGGAAATGGTTCTAATTTTTGTCCTTTTAAGA
>NW_007097455.1:0-708 GCF_000164805.1 Carlito syrichta
ATTCCCTCAAACAGTGTAGATGCATTCTCTTTTCTCTGCAGCATCGCCAGCACCTGTTGCTTTTATACTTTTTAATATTATGTTGGCTCTGTTTTAAATTGATCACCTGAGCCCAGCAGATTGAGTCTGTGATCGCTGTGAGCATGACACTGCACTCCAGCCTGGGTGACAGAGTGAGACTGCAACTCAAAAAAGTATTTAATTGGATAATTAATTAAGCCTAGGCAGTCACTCAGACTCCATCTTGAAAGATTGGCTCTTTCAGGTTCACATTTGCTCACATTGGGGACACAGGCACTGTCCCCAACCAGAAGTCTTATCTGGCAACTGCATATTGTAAGGTGGTGGATCCCGAGAAACTCTTACACAGAAACACAATACACATGTGCTAGGACAGCTACAGTAGGAGAGATATAATTAAACTTCAGCACATTCATGCTCTGCGATCCTGGATGGCAGGGAAAAACAGGCAAGATGTGGATTGGGGGGAGAAATCAAATTGCAGGGAAACACATCATATCTTCCTGGGCTGCCTGCAAGAGGGTGTGATTCCAGCCTGGAAGTTCAGGGTGGACTGGAGGAGAAGGTCTTTGTGACTGATGGAGGGCAAGGGGTCATAGCCCATCAGACTGGAAGGGAAACATGACTTTCACGTAAAGGGAACAGCAAAGGTACAGAAAAGAGGAAGTGCTGGTCATGCATGTGCAG
>NW_007097456.1:0-929 GCF_000164805.1 Carlito syrichta
GAGGCCATTTTATTAAAACGACCACCATTCCTATTCATAGCATAAATTAAACATGCTGATCTCTGACAGTGCTTGCTAGAATCACTGCTAGGAAGTATTCTGCAACTCTGTGGTTACAAAAACTTGGACCAAGACAGTCTAGAAATTGTGAATTCTGATTCTGAGCTAGTTAAGAGTGACTTCAAGTGACTTTAGAAAGGAAGTTGTTAACTCTATAAATTCCTATGCTTTAGATTTTTTTCAGTTAATAGATTTTTTCCAACTGGAATTTTAAGCAGTGAAAATGATTCATTTACATTACATGACTGTAGGTGGGCTCTTTGCTAGCATCCGCCACATGTACTTCTATAAATAATCTGTAAGAAACTAAGTACTGCACTCTGAATTTCACTATGGATTTAATGTTCACCATGTTAGAATGCCAAATATTTTGCTAAAACATGAAACACATTTCCAAATCTTAACAATTCAGTTAGCACAATAAAATTATGCATTCTATGTAACACATGTCAATTTTTTTATTTCTTAGGAAAAATGTAACACTTTTATATTTTATTTTATTTATTTAATTATTTTTTTGAGTTGGAGTCTCACTCTGTCGCCCAGACTGGAGTGCAGTGGCCACTCCCGGCCACTGCAGCCTCGACCTGCTGGGCTCCGGCAATCCTTCCACCTCAGCCTTCCAAGTAGCTGGAACTACAGGCGTGCACTACCACACCCAGCTAATTTTTTGATTTATTGTAGAGATGAGGTCTCACCAAGTTGCCCAGGTGGGTCTCAAACCCATGAACTCAGGCAATCCACTCACCTCAGCTTCCCAAAGGCACAGAATTACAGGCTGAGCCACCGAGCCTGGCTTGGATACATAATTTAAAAGATGTATTTTTTCATAATAGAGTTGCCTTTGCCCTCCACTCACCCAATAAAGG
>NW_007097457.1:0-1625 GCF_000164805.1 Carlito syrichta
CACTTTTTTCTAACTTCCTGAGTGCATAGAATTATTTAAAAATTTTTAACAGTTTATTTTTAAAAATAGGTGCATACTAAAAAGAGTATCCTGATGTCACTTGTTATTTGTTTGACATGTTAGCGATAGCCATCATGGCCAGTTTGAAGGGGTATCTCACTCTTGAGTGGGCCCTAAGCATTGGGCACTCCAGCATAAAGAGAAGAACTAATGTCGAAACAACTAGCAGGGAGAGAGAGGGCAGGGGAATAAGGGGAACGCAGCCACTCATGGGGGTCCAGGTCCAGTGATGGGGAGAGCGGGTATGCTCAAAGTCCAAATCTCACCTGCAAAGGTGTATGTGTTGGGAGGAGAGAGAGGCCAGAACAGAGTCAAGTAACAACCAAGGTGCTCCTCGTGGTCTGCCGGTAAACATCAGTGTGATTTTGGGCAAGCCTCAGCTTTTCTCATCTGTGGGAATGACAGGCCTTTTCCATAGACTTCTAATTGGATGTGTGAACTTTAGTGAAATCCAGTACACGTTTGGGACACGGTGGATACTGAAAAAACATCAGCTTTCTTGCCTCTTTGACCTCGACTGAGTACACGACAGTGAGACAGATGGACACAAGACCCAAAGACCCACAGTGAAGTTTCGAGATGCTGCATCTGAGCGACACTCCAGTACTAGTAACTAGAGAGAATATGGGCATCCAAGAATGCAGGCCTTTCATCCCTAGTCAAACGGTAACATCGGGGCTCTACACATTAATCTTATGGCGGAAACTCTTTCCTGCAAAATGTATTCCCAATTTTTAAAAAGTAACTTTATCTTACAGTCCTTTTAAATCTACAGCTAATTATTGAATCCATATTGGTACATTATTGTTATTAACTAAAGCCCAACCTGTATTCAAGTTTCCTCAGTTTTTTCCTAATGTCCCTTTTCCATTCCAGGAGTCCATCCAAGATCTAAATTACACTCAGTCATCTTGTTTCCTCAGCATCCCCTTTAGCTGTGACCGTTTCTCAGACTTCTGTGTTTGGATGACCTTGATCCTTTTGACCTTTCTGAGAGTGCTGCTCATGACTTCTGTGGAAGGTCCCTCAAATGGAGATTTTCTGGTGTTTCACTCATCATTGAACTGGGGTTAGAGGTTTTTTGTTCAAGTATTTTTAATCCCCACCTTTAATTCCAAATTGAACAGAAGTGATTGAAGTCTGTCAATTTACATTTTCAGAAACTAGCAAGTGGTTTTCTGCTCACCGTCCAATTAAGACACTGCTTTGGAATACACCAAACAATTTCTTAAGACCATGATCACCATCATCAAATACATCAACTCTAACATGCGTCAAGTATATAGTACCCAACACAGCCCTAAAGTTGATAGTTATGAGCTTTATCTTAGTCTTCAGACTTTCTTACTGAATATCACCTTTTACTTTAACTGCTAGTTTAGTTTTTCATGAGGCTTTGACAGTCCTTTAAAATTCTTACTGGCATTTGCTCCATTTTCTAGACAAAGAGTTTACAGGTTCTTAAAATTGACCTACCCATAAACCACATTTTTTCTGTAAAATGGTAACCAGAAAAAGTACAGTCACACTGATATCTCCAAAAAAACAATGGCAGAAGTCCTGTG
>NW_007097458.1:0-574 GCF_000164805.1 Carlito syrichta
CAGCTAATTTTTTGATTTATTGTGTAGATGAGGTCTCACCAAGTTGCCCAGGCAGGTCTCAAACCTGCAGGCTCAGGCAATTCACTTACCTCGGCCTCCCAAAGTGCGGGATTACAGGCTGAGCCTCCAAGCCTGGCCAAGAGGGTTTTCTTAATGGGGTGAAGTGGTATGACATTTTTTTCAGGCTACAAGGATCTTAGTTCACAGGTCTTGAGTAAGTCACAGGTTCCCATCTTAGTGGCTGTGAGCTTTTATATCAGTCCTTTAACTTCTGTGAGCCCCCAGCACAGGTGTTCATGGTTACCTTCCCTGAGTCCGCTACAGGAAGAATACTGTATTGGAAAAGAAGAGCCCAGATTTGCCTAGAATGAACTGTGCCATGTACCGAGGACCTGTCTAGGGTGTTCACTGGATTCTTGCTCCCCAACCCATAGGCTGAGGACTCTGTCTGATGAGATAGCTGAGGCTTTATGGCTATCACAGGATGAATTACATATCTGATCTATGGTGGAGCTGGCACTTGAGCCTAGGAGCCATTGGGGGTTGGGTGGGGTCAAGGGCTTGGTGTTGATCA
>NW_007097459.1:0-697 GCF_000164805.1 Carlito syrichta
CATATACACAAACATATAACTTAATTTGTCCACCATTCACAGACAAATATGCAAATGTGTGAATAATGTATAACTTTCTTATAACATTAATCCATAATTTCCACAAATGACCTCCAACATTTTTGTCAGTATCATCAGAGAGAGAGAGAGAGTCAGAAAGCAGCAGTCTTGAGTACAGAAACTGGCATATGGAAGGCATAGTTGTTTCTCTCCTCTTAAACTCTGTGAGGTATTTTGTATTATTCAGAGCTGCAGCCTCAGCTCAGAATAGTAGTTGGTACTTCAAAAGTGGTCCACGTCAGTGGGAGGAATCATGTTTAATGAGGAAGAAACAGTGGCTTATGTAACGACATAGGTTATGGCCATGCATGTAAACAGAAGAGAACAGTTAAGGTCTAGAAGTCAATTTTATATGAAATAGATAAATAATTTAGACAACACTATTTGACCTAAATTCTTTAGATAAATGTCTGAATTTCTTAAAATTTGCCAAACGATTATTCCAAATAGTTCTGCTTTCAGTATCAATGCATTTTAAAATCATGTTATTTCTGAACACAATTGTCCAACTAACTTTACACCTACCATACAACTAACTCCCATTTGTAGAAACCTTAACACTGGCAAAGCATTCCCATACATGTTGTCTCTGAGCCTATATAATCACAAGTGGGCATGGACCATTCACTCACTGCTT
>NW_007097460.1:0-668 GCF_000164805.1 Carlito syrichta
CTTCCTGTGGCCATCTGTTCATTGGCAATTGATAACAGAATATCGTTTTGAAGTTGTGCTGTGATTGTTTATGTGATTGTACTCCAAATATAGCAGAGGCTTAGTAAATATTGATATTTGCTTTTCTTTTTGTTAAGGTAATCATTTTTTTAGGCTCATTGGAGTCTTTAGAGTGCTTTTTTGGGTGCAATTATATGGAAATAACTGAGAAGTAATGTCCATACTATTTTACTTGCAAAAAGTAAAACATTTTGCAAAGGCTATGTCCACGTGAATCTAGCTAGAGGCATACTTGGTCTTGCACCAGTGCTACATTTTGAAATGTTTGCTAAAGCATAGAAGCAAAATATGCTGCTACAAGAAAGAGAATGTTTGAACAAAGATGGACAAAAAAGAAACCCACCGGCATGACTCAAGTTTTCCAGGCATCGTTCAGTCTCTAGAGGAAGCTAGAGGAACTCTCGGGCTTTTAGGCCCCCAAATCTTGACTGTCTCTTCATAGGACTGATCCTGAAGCTGCCTGAGAATGGTACTTGTGCCATACGTATTCTTTACTGAACACTAGCTGATGGCGAGCCCCATGATCCAATCTGAGGTCATTTTCTTTATGCGAAAGATGGATATGTGAGGACCAATAATAAAAATGAACTGGGAAACAATTCATTTGG
>NW_007097461.1:0-737 GCF_000164805.1 Carlito syrichta
AATTGTGAAGAAGTGAAAAGATCCACACCCCACTTCCGGTCGCTGATTATTTTTTCCTCCTCATTGACTAAGCTCATTAGTGCCCCAGGTTGAAACAAAATGTAAGTACAAGCTGGAGTTGTTTGTTTAGCCTATACGTTCATTCACATATTTGCAAACATTTACTGATGCCTGCCGGTGTCTGACTTTGTACCTCTAAACAGTGGGCTGTGCAAATCAGTGTTTGTGATAATTTTGCAATGCTGATTTTGCACACCTGAAATGAGATGCCAATGAAAACAATGCTGGCGAGTAAAACTTAGCTGCCCTCATGGGAAAGAGATATATTTCATTTGGAAAATGTTGATTTCGTTTTGCCCTGCTCGGTAACAGTTAGATATCTAGAGATGATTACTGATAAGAAGTTGTCACAAACACTGACAACTATTGAGGTGTGTGCTTCTTGTAAACAATTCCATGAGCTGGGTGGGAGCATGCATTGTTTTATTGTTGCCACCTTAGTTTCTGATGTGTCATTTATTCCTTTTTCTTCTTCCTGGACCTACACACACCACTCCCTGCAGCTGTAGCATCCTTGAATGACTTATGGCACAGATTTTGCCTTGCTTGAAACCAGACTACAATGGCCGACTTCAAAATTTTTGTATTTATCTACACCGAATTCTAGTAAAATACTTCCATCAGCAAAGATATTGTTTGTTTTGCACAAAAAGAGTTACATTTCAGTCTTGAAACTA
>NW_007097462.1:0-313 GCF_000164805.1 Carlito syrichta
CAAAGCTGCAGTAAGCTGTGGTCTGTGTCAGTACACTCCAGTCTGGGGACCAGAGTGAGACCCTGACTCAAAAAAAAAAAAAAAAGGTAGTCCATTTTTCATCTGCATCTGTCTTGGACCCCAGAGCCTGAAATGATAGGAGCCTACCAATGGACAGTCTGTTTATCGGAGTCCTTTGAGGGGACAGAGGCCAGTCAAGCTTGAGTGAATTTCTTCCCCACTATCTTCTTTCCTAGGCTGTGGCCTCTTTGGGTACTGGACTGTCGTCCTATTTATCACCTCTAGCATTCTTGTCCATGCCCACTTCTGGCTG
>NW_007097463.1:0-813 GCF_000164805.1 Carlito syrichta
TCTTCACTTTCTTTATGCCAAAATAGTTATGAAAGCAGAGAAAAAGTCTTAGGAGTCATCACCTGTTTGGGCTGGCATATTTAGTAACAGCAGCCAATGCAGTTATGTCTGCAGAGAATGGTGAGGTTCTCTGCCCCTATTTCCTTCAAGACTGAAGTCCCAGAAAGGAAAGCTGCTCATAGGTCTCTGCTGAATCCACCCCAAGGATCTCCATTTGCTAAGGGAACTGCTCCTCACCACATACCCTGTTCAATTTCTTGTTCTGCAAGAGCTTTATGGGTATTGCACTCAGTTTACTCCTCAACAACCTCCTGCAAACAAAACTCTACCTCAGACTCTGTTTTCAGGAAACTCAACCTCAGGAAAAGCTATCTATACATTCTCTGTTACATTTCTAAATGCAGCAATCTACTGAGCCCTTCAAGATGCCTTTCAGATTAAATTACAAGTTCTCATTTAAGAATGGATAAGCTGGGGTTTGATCCAATCTTCTTTTCATAAAGTCCACTGGAATGAATGGACAGTATGCCATGATCTAATAGCTCATAGGAGGCAGAGTTTTCCATTTCAAGCAGTGTGCTTCAAGCAATTATGCAACAATTATTTAACTTTTAGCACAAATAATGGAATATACTCTACAAATTAATTGTCATCTTTTTAAATTGTGACAATTGTGTCCCAGAAAACTACCAAATACTAAGATAAATTTCTCATTTGCAAGATTACGAATTTCCATCTCTTCAGAGTCATTTAATCACAAGTGTTTTTGGAGGGACTTTCATACACCCAAAACTGGATGTGACAGGGGCCGTG
>NW_007097464.1:0-669 GCF_000164805.1 Carlito syrichta
GGTTTTTATCAAGAAGGGGTGCTGGATTTTATCAAAAGCTTTTTCTGTATCTAATGATATGATCATGTGGTTTTTGTTTTGACATCTGTTGATGTATTTAATTACATTTATAATTTTACAAATGTCGAACCAGTCTTGCATCCCAGGAATGAAGCCTACTTGGTCATGGTGGATGATTTTTGAGATGTATTGCTGAATCCAGTTTGCTAAGATCTTGTTGAGAATTTTAGCATCTATGTTCATCAAAGATATTGGCCTGTAGTTCTCTTTCTTTGTTGGATCTTTACCTGGTTTGCGTATCAATGTGATGTTGGCTTCGTAAAATGATTTGGGGAGAGTTTCATCTTTTTCAATCACCTGGAATACCTTCAGTAGGATTGGTATCAGCTCCTCCTTAAATGTCTTGTAGAATTCTGCTGGAAAGCCATCAGGACCAGGGCTTTTTTTGGTAGGAAGTTTTCTTATTACGTAGTCGATTTCCTTGATGGTTATTGGTCTATTAAGAGTCTCATTTTCTTCTTGTTCCAACTTTGGTAAGTTGTATGATGTCAGAAAAGTCCTCCATTTCCTTAAGGTTTTCAAGTTTGTTTCCATACAGTGTATGTAGTAGTCTCTAATGATCTTTTGTATTTCTTCAGGTAAGATGTGACTTCATCTTTGTGTTCTGAT
>NW_007097465.1:0-707 GCF_000164805.1 Carlito syrichta
ACAATACTACATTTTTTAGGATTACATACAATTATGATAAAAGGAAGGTTAAAAATAATATCCTGATAAAGTTAATAATTACGTTTATCCAAATGCAAGAAATTGTCTTTTTTTAGCCAGATACTAAGCACAAAAAGGACTATTTTATCATTATTTTAATATGCTTTCTATATTAAAAAAATTAAGGTTATATGATTGTAAAAGTAGAGATATAATTAAGGAACATATTCCTCGTTATTAGTGAATACAGAAAAGGCCAAAATCAATTGCTAATTTTAACTATAAGCTAAAATGTATTGTTGAATTCAATTTGCTAGCATCTTGCTAAATATTGTTATGCCTGTGTTCATAAGTGATATTGGTCTGTAGTTGTCTTTTTTTTTCCTTTCTGTGTCTTTGTCTTGTTTTGCTATCAGAGTAATTCTGGCCTCATATAGTGAATTTGAAATTATTCCCTACACTTCCATCTTTTTAAAGCGTTTGAATAAAACTAATATTAGTACTTTAACTGCTTGGCAGAATTCAGTTGTGAAGTCATCAGGTCCTAAGCTTTTCTGTCTTTTTTTTTTTTTGAGTTGGAGTTTCACTCTGTTGCAGGTTAGTATACAGCTGTGCTGGCAATCCTTCTGCTTTAGATCCTCCTGTTTAATTTTGCATAAAATTATTTGTGACAATGAATGAGTGAATGATCAGTCAAGGGTCTTTTT
>NW_007097466.1:0-516 GCF_000164805.1 Carlito syrichta
CTTGGTGAAATTGCCTTGGGGCAGACTTATTTGTTACCTCAATTCTAACCGCGATATTTTTATAAAAAAGATTAAGGGGAAACCAATGTTTTGGTAAATTTGTAGATGGTGGTCCTGTTATGCTTAAAATAGGGGATTAATTAAGGTTCATAGTTTTGGAACTCAGAAACTAATGGAAATTTAGGCATTGAAAACATGGATTGTAGCTGATAATCTTTAAGTGAATGAGGTCACTTGGAAAAGTATGATAATGGGAAAAGGTGGGCAAAGAGGAGGTTCTGAGGAACACTAAAGGATTAGAATCAGATGAAGAGAGTGTAGTTATGGAGAAATTAGACTCTTGGGGGCCAAGGAAGATGAGTTTCAATACAAAGAGAGTGTTCCAAGAATTAAATGTTACAAAGTGGTTAATAAACGAAAATGGAGTCCAGGTTGACTTGGCAATTTGGAGTATAAAGGAGTGGAGAATTTTTCTTCCCAGGGTTTGTGGTTTGCCCAATGAGGGATTTTTTTTTT
>NW_007097467.1:0-800 GCF_000164805.1 Carlito syrichta
CGCAGACTTCCATTGCCCCGCCCACCTAGCAACAAACTACCTCAGCTCCTAAGGCAACAGTGTGAAACAGGAGACAAAGCCCCACCCCTATGCTGCAACGAAAAACAAAAGGCAGAGGCTGGAATCGGAGATCACAGAAGTGACTCTAGTTTGATGGCTTATTTTGACCTATGATTTTATCATTGAAACTGTTGGTCTAGATTACGTTTGGTGTTTACCTTCTGACTTATACTGTTTCTCGATTTTTTTGGCCTGTCTCTGTTTAGCTATCAGTATTCTTTAGGGAATCTTTCTTACCTGTCTTTTTTCACTTCTTCCCAGCCGTGTGTCTCTCTCTCACCTGATAGTTGGTATGTATATCTGTTTTCCCTCTTGCACTTCTCCCTTTCACTTATTTTGACTTATGATTTTATCATTGTAACTGTTAGTTTAGATCACGTCTGTTGTTGACCTTCTGACCTACACTGTCTCTCGATTTTATTGACCTGTGTCTGTGTAGCTATCAGTACTCCTTAGGCAATCTTTCTTACGTGTCTTTCTTCACTTCTTCCCGATCCTGTGACTGTTTTTCACCTGATAGCTGGTATGTATATCTGTTATCCCTCTCGCACTTCTCTCTTTCGCTCATTTTGACCTATGATTTTATCATTGTAACTGCTAGTTTAGATCACGTTTGTTGTTTACCTTCTGACTTACACTGTTTCTCGATTTTATTGCCCTGTCTCTGTGTTGCTTCAGTACTCTTTAGTACTATGTAGCTATCAGTACTCTTTCTTACGTGTCTTTCCTCACCTCTTCCC
>NW_007097468.1:0-1390 GCF_000164805.1 Carlito syrichta
CGCTAGTCTAGATGTTTGGCCCCTCTTGTGTAAAGTAAAAGTACAAAAGTTATAAAGAATAAAGCACGAGTTGTAAGATTAAGAACTCCCATCGCTCACAGAGGGTTAGAAAAATGGTTAAGAATATTTGTGAACTTTGAAATCAAAAAAAATAAAAAGACTCCTTTGTGTTCATCTAGGACATACAACGGAGAAGTCTGAAGGACAAATTATTTGCAAATAGAAGGTCATCAAAGAGTAGTCATATAAAAAAATTTTAAAGAGTGCTAAAAAGGATTAGACTAATTTGAAATTAGCTTTAAAAAAGCTAAACATTCTTAAAATAAAGGTATTAGAACCTAGACACTCAACAAAGTAACACTAAAAATATGGAATATCTGAATTAAAAAAGTGGCTCATAATAAACAAAAATCAGTGAATACGTAGGGGCTCAGAAAACATAGAGATTACAAAATTATAAAAAGCTTGTTTACAGAAGCACTTAAAAATAGTTAAAGAAATTCAAATGAAATGATAATATAAATAAAATGAATTTTTAAACACTATAAAAATGTTAGTGATGAAAATAAAATAATTGAAATAAAATTTCTCTGGATGTGATCAATAATAGCAAAATAAAATACAGTAGAAGAAAATACTCAGGATTATGAAGATATAGCAATATAATCTACTTAAAACAAAGAGAACCAAAATAAGACTGTTGAGGGTAACAAAGCAGTCAACTGTGAAAATATATTAAATTTCTTTCATATAAATAATAAAAGTCTTACAATAAAAGGAGACAGCAGTATAAACAAATAAGTATTTGAATAACAAAGATCAAATTTCATGAAAACTGTAAGCAGATGTCCAGGAAGCTACCCACATCTTCAGTAGAAAAGCAAAAAAGCACCATGACCTGAGACATCATAAATATATCACAGAAAACCAGTGATAACTGGTTCTAAAGTTCTTTCAAAGTGTAATATAATCATATTAGGCAAGAAAAATTGATCAGTGAATTCTTAGTATAACATATACTAACATATTAGTATCTTAATTATGTATATTATATAACATCATAGTAATATATTAGGATGACCAGTAATATACAAGTCCATTATTTTGTGTATGTGCACACATGCATGCAAAATATCAGGCCTATACAAGAGTGTGTAGAAAGTATACATCATTAAATTGAAAGACCAGGCGCAGTGACTCAGTTTATAATCCCAGCATTTTGGGAGGCTGGGGTGAGAGAATTGCCTGAGCTCACATGTTCCAGACCAGTCTGGGCGACTTGGCAAGTCCTCGTCTCTACAATAAATCAAAAAAATGACCTGGGTGTGGTGGCACGTGGCTGTAGTTCCAGCTAATAGAAGTCTGAGGTGGAAGGATCGCCTGAGCCCAG
>NW_007097469.1:0-713 GCF_000164805.1 Carlito syrichta
CCCGAGGTGAGAGGATTGCTTGAGCCCACGGGTTCAAGACCCACCCGGGCAACTTCGCGAGACCTCATCTCTACAGTAAATCAAAATAGCTGGGTATGGTGGTGTGTGCCTGTAGTTCCAACTACTTGGAAGGATGAGGTGAAAGGATCACTGGAACCCAGCAGGTCGAGGCTGCGGTGGCTGGGAGGGTGCCACTGCACTCCAGTCTGGGCAGCAGAGTGAGACTCCAGCTCAAAAAAATAAAATAAAAAATAAAATGAAATAAAATATTAGTTACTTTATCAAAAGACATATTCATAGCATGACCTAGAGATCTCAGAAACATGAGAAGTAGTTACACTTCATCCATGAATTTATTAGCTTAATTCTAGCATTTTCTCTGATGTATATCATTGCTTTCTTTAAGTTAATTCAATGCAGTGAACCCTTTATTCAAAAATAAGAAAGAAGGCCTCAATCTGCTTAAAAGTGAATTCATTATTTTCTGATTTTCTGACTATTACTCCTTTTTATTCAGGTATATCACCAAACATTTTTTTTTTTTTAGTTGGAGTCTCACTCTGTTGCCCAGTCTGGAGTGTAATGGGATGCTCGTGGCCATTGTAGCCTCTACCTGCTGGGCTTAGAAATCCTTCTGCCTCAGCCTTCCAAGTAGCTTCAACTGCCAATGCATGCCACCACACCCTGCTAATTTTTTGATTTATTGTAGAGAT
>NW_007097470.1:0-317 GCF_000164805.1 Carlito syrichta
ACCCAGCGGGCACCTTCCCGCCATGGAGCCACCCAGGCCTTCACACAGCTCCCTCCCTCGCCAGTCTGGACGAAGAGGGAAACTGATTTTGAGCCCGAGTCAAAGGGACACTCTCCAGGCATCCTTTGAGCAGATCCCCTACCCTGGCATTCAGACCAGAGAAAGACTGGCCCAAGAGTTGGGCATTGCCGAGTCAAGGATCCCCATTTGGTTTCAAAATGCCAGAACCCGCCACTTCAAGCATAACCCACAAGGGCCTCGACCTCGGCCCCAGGAACGCCTCCGGCAGGATGGTTACCGAAAGCGCACGGCCATCA
>NW_007097471.1:0-1507 GCF_000164805.1 Carlito syrichta
GCTTCAGTCTCTGACTCCACTCCACAAGGCCTATTTCTCTGTTTCTGTCCTCTACTCTTCATATAGACACTAGTTATTGGCATTGAGATCCACTTTAATCCAGTATGATCTATTCTAGAACCTTGGCTAATGACATTTGCAAAGACCTTGTTTCAAAATATAGTGACATTCCAAACTTCTAGATGTGCATGAATATTGGGGAATACTATTCAATCTACCATAGATGATAAACTATATTATCACAATTTTATGCAGAAGATCGTCACATAATTGCTTTAGAAGTCTTATATCCAAATTAGCTTTGTAGACTGTAAACTGATATTTGGTTTCCTGAAGAATTCCAACATGGAAAACATCTTGAGAATAACAAGAATAGCTTGATATTTGGCCTCTCAGAGAGTTTCATCTTCCAGAAGACCCACTCTGAAGGTATATTTGTTAGTGTGTATAACTTATTCTTTCCCAAAACTAGTTTTTACCTATGGAATATTGGAAATGGCATAAAAACCTCTTCAATTTGCCCAAACTACTTTTTGCCTATCTTTTGTTATTGGTGCATTCTCTTAGTTGCCCAAGTTTCAAGTTTACAAATCCATAAATCACCTGAAGTTTTTGTCCATCTAGTCTACTCTTTGACAATGACACATAGAGCTGCTAAAATCTTTTTTGTATTGTTGTAGGAGAGACTTTTTAAAGAAAGAAAGTAGCTGTCCCCAACTTGAACATCTTTCCTACTTTCTATTGTATGTTCTTATTCACAACCACTATATTTTCTCTCTCATTATAGTACTTTTCTTCTAGTCAATCTAGAAACATCTTTCCTTATGACATTACTTACAATATAGGATTTAATTTTATATTTATATATATATAGTATTATAGATTTAATACATTTTTATTTTATTCTTTTTAATAGTATTGTATTAAAACACTGATAACAACAGTCATTCATTTTTATTATATTCATTAAACAGTATTTTCTTTTGGGCTGATAGGTAATTACATAGTGGCTAAGTGCAATTTGTTTCTGTATTACATCTTTAGCATTTCTGTATAAACAGACTGTAAAAGTAATCTGAAAATTTAGGTTCTCAGAATTTAGAAGAGAAAAACAAAAACAATAGATTGAAACTAAGATGTATATATGCTATCTCTAAGTATACAGATATATATGTTTTTCCTGTTAGGTATCTGCTCTTTTAAATATGTGCTAATGTCATTTTGACTTGCATATGTAAAGCTTAACTATAATCGTCTTTTATGTCAAAAATGACAATTACTGTATTCTGTGTATGTTCTGCTTTAAACTCTCACATATTTGACCACTTGCCTTTTGATCTTATGTCTGTGTTTTAAAAACAATCCAGCATCATTTGCATAATTTATATTGTGGCTACCCATATGTACTTAATAATTTATTGTCACTGATTTCCACCACGTTTTAGTAACATATTGGTTTTTTTTTTAAAGTTTTTTGCCTGCCGGATCGAGACCCGCCTGGGCAACT
>NW_007097472.1:0-590 GCF_000164805.1 Carlito syrichta
ATCTTGGGAAAATACAAAATCAGTAGGACTGGAGGAAGGTCGGAGATTCTTTGATCTAACAAGCTCCGAGGTATGCAGATGCTGTCAGTACATGGTCAACATTTTGAGACAACTGGCTAGACAATAGAACTAGAAGTGAACATGCTAAAAAATATTAGATGATGCCAAATTGCTCTTCAAAGTGGATGAACCTGTCTACACTCCCAGTGGCAGCATAAGTCAGTTTTATTTGTGTACTTTCCCACCAACAGTTTTAATTTTCAGATGTTTTATGTCAGTGGTTTTAAAAAGGGTATGAAGGTACCTTGCTTAAATTCATTTTTCTCTGATAACTGGAAGTTGAGCCTCCTTTCAGATGTTTATTATGTATCTGGTCTTGCTCTTCTGTGTATATCTTGTTTACTTATTTGTGGTTTTTCTTATTGTTTTGCATGAAAACTTTAAAAATTCTACACTCTAACTAACGTTTTGACTGTATATCCTTTGAAAATATTTTCTAAGCCGGGCTCGGTGGCTCAGCCTGTAATTCCGGGAGGCTGAGATGAGTGGATTGCCTGAGCCCACGGGTTCGAGACCCACCTGGGAAACTT
>NW_007097473.1:0-711 GCF_000164805.1 Carlito syrichta
TACTATTCTATGCTAATTCAAACTGGTTTTTATAAAACAGTTGGAGCTATGCTTACTTTCCCATAGCACTAACTGGCCTAATACAAACTTACTAGTCCCCCTAAGTCAAACTCAACTGACCACACTTCTATAATAAAATGGTTACTTAATTTTTCTTAATCTATATAAACTATTTTCTTAAAACCTATATCTATAAATTTCTAAAGGTCGCATCAAGAGAACCTGTGACCTGTACTAAGGCTCCTCAATGTGACTCAAAGCCAAACTTAAATTTCAATAAAGAAAAAAGACCATAAGACGTGGGGAATGGGAAAAAATAGACTCCTAGGATAACTGTGTACATTCCGGTTAGAGCCAGCTGGAGCTTTTCTTGGTAGTTTTGTGCCAAATGGAAAAGGGGGAGGGAATGGGTTAACAGATACTGAACAATTCCTAGTGGTCTCAGGGTCTATGGCCCTTCCTAATCGCCAACGCTCAGTGGGCCTCCGTGGCCGACAACCAACATAAAAGGGCATAACATCTAGGATCTACAAGAAACTCAAACACTCAGAAAAATGAGACAAATATTCCCTTTGAAAAGTGTGCAAAATACGTGATTGGACACTTTTCATAAGAAGAGATACGGGCAGCATGCAGACACATGAAAATTGCTCAGCCTCACTCATTATCAAAGAAATGCAAAAGAAACAACTTTGAAATACCACATACCCC
>NW_007097474.1:0-586 GCF_000164805.1 Carlito syrichta
TTTCTCGCCATTCCATTCCATTTCAGTTCATTCTCTTCAAATTCTATCCATTTCATTCCATTCCCTTCCATTCTCTTGCTCTCAATTTCATTGCTCTCCATTCAACTCCATTCTTCTGCATTCCATTCTATAGCTCTTCTTTCCATTATTCTTGATTACATTTCATTCCTCTACATTCAATTACATTCCTCTATATTCCTTTCCATTCCATTCCATTCCTTTCCTCTAAATTCCATTACATTCCATTTTAATCCATTACATTCCATTCCTCTCCACTCTACTCCATCCTTTTCTTTCAATTCCATTCCTCTCTATTCCATTCCATTCCACTTCATTGCATTACATTCCATTTCTTTCTTCTCCATTCTATTTTTCTCCATTCCCCTCCATTTCTCTCCACTCCATGTTATTCCATACAACTCCTTTCCATTCTAATCCTTCTCTATTCCAGACAATTACTCACCTTCCCATTCCATACCTCTCCATCCTATTCCAGTCGATCGCAGTCGATTCGAGTCGGCTGGGTTCCATTCCGTTCATCACCATTCCGTTCCATTCCATTCGATTCTCTATTCCATTCCTCTCC
>NW_007097475.1:0-785 GCF_000164805.1 Carlito syrichta
ATAAACATCAACTAACGTTTACTCGACCTATAACATTCATTTTCCGGATGTACTTTGTAGAATATGATGTATCTTTTACTTTATTACTCAGTTGAGTTAAAAGTACTTATGTAAAAATAATAGTGTCAAGAAAGCCCTACAGTGAGCCCTTGTATCTGGGAGCTCCACATCTATGGAATTGATAAAATGCAGATCAAAAATATTTGAAAAAAAATAACCCAAATAAAAATACAATATAACAACTATGTACATAGCGTTTGCATTATATTAGGTATTATACGTAATCTAGACAGGATGTACAGCACAGAGGAGGATGCGTGTAGGTTATCTGCAAATACTACTGAATTTTATATGAGGGACTTGAGCATCTCTGCAGATTTGGGTATCCAAGGGCGCCCTGGAACCGAGGGAGGCTACTGTGCCGAGTAGCTATTGGTCTCTAATTTATTGCTCAGACGATCATGTGTCTGATTTTCAGCTGCTGAGTTAATCATGAACAGAACTAAAATACTTATAAAATCCTTAGAGAGATTGTGTTTCACTTTATTAGGATACTGCAGTATTTGGGAATTGTTAATTGGCAGGCCTAGAGGTTATTTGGATCTCGTTTACCGGTTAGCAGGACCTACAACTTGCACCCTCAGGATAAGTAACTGGTGCATCCCTAAGCTGTGCATTTCTCCCAAGGCTTGAAGGAGGTGATAACTCCTTACCTCAGGTCTCTCTAACTTTCAGCTGTATTTTAACTTCCTGCTGGCCTTCCTTTTTGTGAGTGTACCATCTTT
>NW_007097476.1:0-702 GCF_000164805.1 Carlito syrichta
ATGCAAACTTTGTATTTGGAGCTCGGTCTTTCACGGTTTTGGTTGCATGAATTAAATATTTATTTACCAACTTACACTCTGTTTTAGATTGGCTAAAAGAAACCTGACTGCACACAGAGAGTGTGTGTGGCTGGGTGTGTGTGTCGGGTGGGGACCGGGATGTGTTTGGGTTTCATTTTGTAAAGACTGTTTGAGTGTAAGTGTAGTCATTTCTAAAAGCATTGGAGTAACTACATTATGCTCAAGGAGAACATTTGTCAAAAGTGATCATCAGAGTTTGCCTGAAGGGTCCTGCTCTAGTGTGTGTCTGAATTCTAGGCAAGGGTTTTAGATAATTGGACCTATTGCCCAGTGAAGAAATGACAAAAGGCCTTTTTACTTTCAATGGAGTTAATGATAGCTGGAGTGGCCAATCACCTTTACATCCTCTCTTCATTTCATCTTGGGATTACTTATCATTTCTCGCCTTATCTGTTATCCTGTTAATCACTAAATTTGTCTTTCTGAAGATGAATGAGCATGTGATAAAAATTCTCCAATGAACTGCCTCTGGGAGAGGAAACTTTGTTGTGGAGAATGTGTGAGAAGTAAGCAGTAAGTGTTAAGCAAAAGTCAGATTGATGTTATCACTGAGGTTTCCCTGGAGTGAGACAATTACTCCTTGTTTGTTTGGCTATTAATCCGGAATTGTGTGTGGGTGTG
>NW_007097477.1:0-674 GCF_000164805.1 Carlito syrichta
GAGGTCTGGAACCTCAATGTGACTTGGACCAAATGGGCTTAATTGATACCTACAGAACACTCCATCCAAAGACCACAGAATACACATTCTACTCATCACCACATGGAACATATTCTAAGATTGACCACATACTCGGCCATAAATCAAGCATAAGCAAATTTAAAAGGACCAAAATTCTACCAAACACCTTCTCGGACAACAGTGGAATAAAAATAAAAATTGACATCAACAAAGTCCCCCCAAAACCCACAAAGACATGGACACTAAACAGCATGATACTAAACAACTCCTGGGTCAACGACGAAATCAAAACAGGGATCAAAAGATACCTGGAAACAAATGAAAATGAAGAAACATCTTACCAAAATCTCTGGGATGCCCCGAAAGCTGAGTAAGAGGGGAATTTATATCCCTACAAACACACATGAAGAAAATGGAAGGAACAGAAATTCACAACCTAACAAGCCACTTAAAGAAGCTGGAAAAGCAAGACCACAAAAACCCTAATTTTCAACAGAAGAATCCCAGATCACCAAAAATAAAAGCCCAAATCCAGGATATAGAAGACAAATAGATAATACAAAAAATCATGAAACTAATAGCTGGTTTCTTCGAAAGGTAAACAAGATTGATGGTCCCCTAGCTAGACTGACAAGATAAAACGAGAAAAAAAA
>NW_007097478.1:0-669 GCF_000164805.1 Carlito syrichta
CCACCTAAGAAAGCTAACTAACAAGCCACCTAAGGAAGCTGGAAAAGCAAGACCACAAAACCCCTAATTTCAGCAGAAGAATTCAGATCACCAAAATAAAAGCCCAAATCCAGGACATAGAAGACAAAAAGATAATACAAAAAAATCAATAAAACAAAGAGCTGGTTCTTTGAAAGGATAAACAAGATTGATCGTCCCCTAGCTAGACTAACCAAGAAAAAGAGAAAAAAAGCCCAAATAAACGCAGTCAGAAACACAAAAGATGAAGTCACATCTGATCATGAAGAAATATAAAAGGTCATTGGAGACTACTAAGTACACTTGTATGGAAACAAACTTGAAAACTTCAAGGAAATGAAGGACTTTCTGTCATAACACAACCTGCCTAGGTTGAAACAAGAAGAAATAGAGACCCTAAATAGACCAATAAGAATCAAGGAAATTGACTACGTAATAAGAAAACTACCTACAAAAAAAAAGCCCTGGACCAGATGGCTTTCCAGGAGAATTCTACAAGACATTTAAAGAGGAGCTGATATCAATCCTACTGAAAGTATTCCAGGCAACTGAGAAAGATGAACTCTCCCCACACCATTTTATTAAGCTAACATCACATTGATTCCCAAGCCAGTGTGAAGAAAGAGAACTACGGGTCAATATCTTTGATGA
>NW_007097479.1:0-695 GCF_000164805.1 Carlito syrichta
AGTTGCTGAACTACAGGCGCGTGCTACAACGCTCGGTTTATTTTTGATTTTATTGTAGAGATGAGGTCTCGCCAAGTTGTCCAGGCGGGTTTCGAACCCGCGGGCTCAGGCATTCTGCTCACCTCGGCCTTCCAAAGTGCTGGGATTACAAGCTGAGTCACCGAGTCCGGCTGTCCACAACTTTAAATATGCCTTCAAAGAATCCCAGAGGGCTGGAAGTTCCAGATGGAGAAATCTAAAGTGTTAGGAAATTTTCACATGTTAAAGATTCCCCTCATAAAATCTGAATAAGAAAATGCATTCAAATATTAAAGTTACATAATTTGGGGAGGTTATATATGCAACTCTTTTATTTTGTGTTAATCTGTATTGACTAAGTAGTTGCACTGATTAGCAGCAGTAATATAGGTGAATTTATTTACTCATTCTTATCCTCCCACAGAATTGCTTATGCAGACAGATTAGTAATTTTATTTTATTTTATTTTTTGAGCCAAAGACTCAGGCTGTAATGTGATAACACAATCATGGCTACTGCAGTCTTGACCTGCTTGACTCAGACAATCCTTCTACCTCAACCTCCCGAGTAGATGGGACTACAGGCATGCATCACCATGTCTAGTTAATTTTATTTATTGAAGAGATGAGGTCTTGCCATGTTGCTCAGGCTGGTCTCAAACTCCTGGACAGGCAATC
>NW_007097480.1:0-509 GCF_000164805.1 Carlito syrichta
TTGGAAGGACTGTAACATCTACAAGGCCATAAAAAACACTGACTTTGCTTGGCGTGAGGTTATGGCTGTTACCATGAATGGGGCTTGGAAGAACCTTTGCCCACAGTTTGTTTCATGATTTTCATGGCTAGGAGGAGCTCAAAGAGGCCTTCAGCAACTCAGTGACCCTCTGCAAGAAGCTGGAGCTCGATCTGCAAGAGAACAACTCCTTTGAACTCCTTGCTGTGTACCACGAGGAGGATCTGGTGGAAGTGGAGGCCCAGAGAAAAGACGAAGAGAGACAAAAAGAAGAAATCTCTGAAGAACTGAAGAGATTCACGATGCAGGAAATGGCGAGGGGGTTTTCTTTCTTTTTTTTTCTTTTTTTGAGTCAGAGTCTCAGTCTGTCACCCAGGCTGGAGTGCATGGCGGCCTCAACCTGCTGGGTTCACGTGATCCTTCCACCTCAACTTTCCAAGTAGCTGGAACTACAGGCTCGCACCACCATGCCCAGCTAATCTTTTGATTTA
>NW_007097481.1:0-743 GCF_000164805.1 Carlito syrichta
CAGGTAGGGTGGAGTCAAGTACGATTGAATATGTGGGTCTGCAACTCATGGCTGAGATCTGGATCATAGATATGGATTTGGGAGCCTCCTGGTTAAGGCCCAGGGGTTAAGTAAGGTTCTCTGAGGAGGGTGCATGTGTTGAGGTGAGGGGCAGAAAATAGCTCATAAAAGTATGGAGGTTAGCAGGGGGGCAAAAGAAGAAATTAAGAGAAGATAGGTGAAGAAGGAGTGACAGGAGACACAAAAGAAACCTTCAGAAGGGGTTGCATCAGTGAGAGCAGGTGTCAGGGTCAAGCACAAAGGCCAGATGTAGGCACCTGTAGTAGAAGGTAGTAAGGTCCCCTGGAGCCAAAGGATCAAACTGTGTTTCTGGGGCTCTAGTTTATGAAATTAATTCTTTCAGTTCCCTAAATTCCAATCACCTCACGTGCTTATTTAAAGTTCAAATGTTGGACTTATTCCCATGCCTCGTGAATCAGAATATCTCTGGACAAGTTTCAGGAATTTTGACATGTTTTTCAAGAGATTCTGAAGTTTTAGGTTGCTAGGATAGTATACGAGCTTTCTGCCTGAATTTTGAAGACCAAGAAATAAAACGTGGGCTTAGAAAGAGAAAAAAATTCTGGCCTGAGAACTGTGGGTTGGAAAGTAGAAGCAGTCAATAGTAATACATGACAGATTCACGTGGATGCCAGGACCCACATTTCACTGGGAACATGCTTCTCTTCTGAGAAAATACTAGA
>NW_007097482.1:0-325 GCF_000164805.1 Carlito syrichta
TGCCATGAAATGAAAATAGGCACTGAGTGGTGTGGGTTTCCCTGGAATTCTACAGTGGAATACATTGCAAGTGGTTAGGTCAGGAGATGAGGGGTGGTAATACTATGTGGCTAACCTGATTTGTAGCAGCTGGTGTAGTTTACTCAGGAAATCTTAAGGAGACCACATTCAGTGTTTATTGTTATTTTTTAAATAACTTTTTTCTTAGTAAGAAAAGATTTGTGTTTCCAGGCTTCAAAGGAGACTTTTTTTTTTTTTGACCAGTAGAATTAGACAGGGTTTATTGATACTCATTGCTATAGGGGAGTCCCTTGGCTTACTGGAA
>NW_007097483.1:0-597 GCF_000164805.1 Carlito syrichta
TTCCTGGATTTCTTCCTTCCTTCATTTCTTTCTTTAATTATTTGAATTTTTAACTATTAATGGGCTCTCTCTCCTATAGCTTTACCATGAGGATTTTGTGGAATTTCTGTAGAATGAGAGATACCAAACTGTAAAAAAATGACTGAAATGCTTTGGATGCATAACCAGGAGCATTATCAGATTTTAATGGTTTAGGAATACCCAGCTGTGAAAACCAAAAAAATAAATGTTAGACTGCATCTATATAGGCTTCCGTAGTTATGGGAAAGGCTAAAATTACATGGAAAAAATGTATATTCTGGCACATGTAGAAATGACAATTTTCCAAAACTTTGGAAATGGAAAACATCTATTTGCCACAAAACATTAGATTTTAATCCATGGGGACTAACTACTGAGGGGAGGGGGTTATTAGAAGTAGGACATGAGCCGGGCTCGGTGGCTCAGCCTGTAATCCCACGCCTTTGGGAGGCTGAAGTGAGAGGATTGCCTGAGCCCGCGGGTTCGAGACCCGCCTGGGCAGCGAGACCTCATCTCTACAATAAATCAAAAAATCAGCCGGGCGTGGTAGCGCGCGCCTGTAATTCCCGGCTACTT
>NW_007097484.1:0-705 GCF_000164805.1 Carlito syrichta
AAGGTCAAGGCTGCGGGGGCCAGGAACGTGCCACTACACTCCAGTCTGGGCAACAGAGTGAGACTCCAGCTCAAAAAAAAAAAGAAGGGGCTCATGGTAGGAATTTTTCTTTCTCCAGGTCAGTTGGGATAGGATACAACTTCAGCACATGAAGCTTCAGTTAAACAATGAGTCCTTCCAGCAGGTCTTGTTAAAGAGAACAGTGTGCTCTGGCATATTTCAATTAAAAAATTCCCTGCTGGAAGCATGGGGAGATTTTTCTGTTTTTTTGCCATGAGACACTGGTACAGCTCCGGAATCTCAAACTGTCAAAAATGTGGGACCCCATGACTGGTCTCCAGGGATTTTCCCTTTCAAGTTTTCCATGCTGTGCCTTCAACAGTTCATCAGAGTTCAGGTTTTCCTACCTTAGTGCTGGCTTCTATGGAGGTTTCAATCTTTGGGTTTCTGCTTCAGAAAGCTGTAATATCTCCATTCTCCAGTCTGTCTCTTCAATTTCTGGAGCAGTGGTTTTCCCTGCAATCTCAACTCTCTGAAGGATCTAAGAAGAGTTGCCCATTTTCCACTTGTTCAGCTTGTTACTTATTATTAGGATAGAATATCTACTCCAAGCTCGTTGCATGTGGTGCAGGGAAACTGGAAATCATTCTCATCTTTTAAGCTCAGTTCCCCTCCATAGCTGAGAAAATATGAACCATTCTGGGA
>NW_007097485.1:0-770 GCF_000164805.1 Carlito syrichta
CTTCTCAAATCACTTCCCCAGAGCACGTCAGGGCCGAATCCTTCCTGCTTCCTCTTTTTCTAGATGGACTGCATGAGCCTGTCTGCTATAAACTGGCCACGTTCTAGCTGCCGTGGTAGGTTTTTTTGCTGTGACATTGCAAAGCAAATATTTTTTTCCTTTACTGGGTAGATAAGAAGAAAAACAACAATAGCAACAACAAGGGGCAGTGACAGGAGGAAACATCCCTGTGGGGACATTGCCAGTTCCTCTTGTGTCTTACTCAGATACATCTGGCCTTCACTATCATTGCAGACAGCCCAGAAAGCCCAAAGAATACCCCCCAGGGCCCTTTCACCAGCCCACCTCCCCTCCCCCAGTGCCAGAGAAGCTTCCTCTTGTAGGTTCCAGAGAGCGTCTCCACTCTGCAAAAGCAGAGAAACAGGCTGGGCATGTTTTTCTTTCTCTGAAAACAATAAAATAAAGGCGGATGTTTTCCTATGATCACGAATGTATGTGTTCCTTTACAACTGTAATTTTGAAAGTTGTGTCCTGTTTATTTTTGCCAGGAATCTGGAGGAGGATACAGAAGGTGGCATCTGTAAATTGCCAGAAATGTGGAGGCAAAGGAAGAGCACTTTATCATAGGTTCTGGATATCCTTGGGCTGAAATAATGAACCAAATCATTTGTTAAGGATAAAAATACAGTCTGCCCTTGGATTAAAAATAGAAAAACCTTGTTGGTATAGGAAGGGAAAAGGTGTAGTTTGTCAGCAACAAGTTTGGAAAA
>NW_007097486.1:0-740 GCF_000164805.1 Carlito syrichta
TCCTGTTCACATAGTATTGGAAGTCCTGTCTAAAGCAATCAGAGAAGAGGAGGCAATCAGAGGTATTAAAATAGGAAAAGAGGAAGTCAAGTTATCTCTCTATGCAGATGATATGATGGTGTACCTTGAAAACCCAAGAGAATCTGTCAAAGGCCTCCTTACATTGATAAAAGCCTTTGGCAAAATCTCAGGATACAAAATAAATGTACAAAAGACAATCGCATTTCTCTACACCAATAATACACAAACAGAAACCCAAATAAAAAATACAGTTCCATTCACAATAGCCACAAAAAAAATGAAATACCTTGGCATCTTTCTAACCAGAGACGTAAAAGACCTTTACAATGAAAATTACAAAACACTGCTCAAAGAAATCAAAGCCGAAATGAACAAGTGGAAAAATATCCCATGCTCATGGATTGGAAGAATCAACATTGTGAAGATGTCCATCTTACCTAAGGCAATCTACAAATTCAATGCAATACCCATTAAATTACCAACAACATTCTTCTCAGACCTAGAAAAAACAACACAGGAATTCATATGGAAACACAAACATCCAAGAATAGCCAGAACAATCCTCAGCAAAAAAAACAAAGCAGGTGGTATCACAATACCAGACTTCAAACTTTACTATAAAGCTACAATCATCAAAACAGCTTGGTATTGGTACAGGAACAGGCATATAGATCAATGGAACAGAATTGAGATTCCAGAAGCAAAACCTCAATTTCTCA
>NW_007097487.1:0-760 GCF_000164805.1 Carlito syrichta
AGAGAAAAGGCCAGATCACCCACCATGGAAGACCAATCAGAATAGCAGCAGATTTATCTGCAGAAACCCTGCAGGCTAGGAGAGCTTGGAGCCCTATCTTCAAAGTCCTAAAGGATAAACAATTTCAACCAAGAATAACCTACCCAGCCAAGCTAAGCTTCATCAGTGAGGGAGAATTAAAATCTTTCCCAGATATCCAATCCCTAAGAACTTATGCAGCCACAAAACCATCTCTACATGAAACACTTAAGAAAGTACTAAACACAGAAGAAAAGGAAAAAAGAACAACGTTCTTCACAAGAGTACAGGGAAAAGAATAAAATATACACGAACCAACCCCAAAAGCAAAAGAAAGACAAAAAAAAGAAAAAAGAAAAAACCAAGTGGAAGAACAATAACTCAATAAGAACTCCATGATAGGGATGAACTCTCACATTTCAATAATTAGTCTGAATGTGAATGGACTAAACGCACCACTGAAAAGACATAGAATGACAAAATGGATAAAATATCACCAGGCAACAATATACTGCCTTCAAGAGACCCATCTCACTAGAAAGGACATACACAGACTCAAAGTAAGAGGATGGGAAACAAATTTTCAGGCGAATGGAACACAAAAGAAAGGAGGAGTCGCGATCCTAATTTCAGACAAAATACTCATTTAAGCTATCAAAAATTAAAAAAGATACAGAGGGCCACTACATAATGATAAAAGGTTCACTCCATCAACAAGAAATATCTATCCTAAACATATATG
>NW_007097488.1:0-7953 GCF_000164805.1 Carlito syrichta
AAAACAATCCAGGAATTCATATGGAAACACAAACGTCCAAGAATAGCCAGAACAATCCTCAGCAAAAAAAACAAAGCAAGTGGTATCACACTACCAGACTTCAAACTTTAGTATAAGGCTACAATCATCAAAACAGCTTGGTATTGGTATAGGAACAGACATATAGATCAATGGAATAGAACTGAGATCTCAGAAGCAAAACCTCAATTTCTCAACCAATTCATCTTTGACAAAGCCTCCACCACCTACCACTGGGGAGAGGAGAACCTATTCAGTAAATGGTGCTGGGAAAACTGGTTGACCACATGCAGAAGATTGAAACAGGACCCCTATCTATCCCCATGCACAAAGGTTAATTCCAAATGGATCAGAGACCTAAATGTAAAACCACAAACCGTAAGAACCTTTAGAAAATGAAGGAAAAACCCTCATGGAAATCGGAACTGGCATCCAATTCCTGAACAAAACTCAAAACCCACAGCTCGTAAGAGAGAAAATAGATAAGTGGGACCTAATTAAACTGACAAGCTTCTGCAAAGCCAAAGAAACCATCAAGAGAGCAGGGAGCCAACCTACAGACTGGGAAAAAGTATTTGCCAACTCCAGGTCTGACAAAGGCTTAGCATCCTGTATCTACAAGAACTCAACGTGCTGAAAAGAAAAAACCAAACAACCCCATTATAAAATGGGCAAAAGATATGAACAGACACTTCACAAAGGAAGACATCTGAGCAGCCAAAAAATACATGAAGAAATGTTCAACCTCACTAATCATCAGGGAGATGCAAATCAAAACCACACTGAGATACCACCTAACCCCAGTCAGAATGGCAATGATCAACAACTCAAAAAATAACAGCTGCTGGAGAGGGTGTGGTGAAAAGGGAACACTTCTACACTGTTGGTGGGCATGTAAACTAGTGCAACCTCTGTGGAAATCAGTGTGACGATTCTTAAAAGCTCTAAATACCAACCTCCCATATGACCCCGCAATCCCCCTACTGGGAATATATCCTGAAGAACACAAATCACTCTATAAAAAAAAATACCTGCATACGCATGTTTATCGCAGCATTGTTCACAATAGCAAGAACCTGGAAACAGCCATGCTGCCCGTCAAAAGAGGACTGGATTAAAAAATGTGGTACATATGCACAATGGAATACTATGCGGCCATAAAAAAGAACAAAATCATGAATTTCGCAGCAACCTGGATGGAACTAGAGTCTATAATACTGTGTGACCTCTCACAGAAACAAAGATCCGAGTATCACATGTTCTCACTCATATAATGGACCTTAAACATCCAATGCAATACTATACGAAAATGACTGACCATACTGGGAAACTATGGTTGGGGGAGGGAGATGGGATTAATAGTAGCAAATATCTGTCTGGGAATGGGGAAACACCCCATATCAACAGGGTGCCTGAATGAAACGCAATTGTATACCTAATCCTTAACTGTACCCCACAACTTCACAATAAAAAAAAAGAAGAAAAAAAAATTTTAGCATTTATCTTTTGATATTTACCTTGTCATGGTAAGTCACTATCTCTTCCATATTCCTTAATGAGACAACACAGTAAGCCAAATTTCCATTGGTTATATAAGAGGGATGACCCCAAAATTCCAGACATTTTTGTTTTAAAAATTGTGTATTTATTCTTACATGTTTAAACTTCAGTTATCTTCAAAGTACTATTGATTTGATGCAATACACCTATTAGGACACCTTTTCCACCGCTAAAAACAGTATTTGAACTCATCAATTTTCATGATTTTTAGTGCTTCTGCCATTTTTTTTTTCACTTCTTCAGTGGGAAAAAACGTTTCCCTTTGAGGACTTTTTTCATCCAGGGAAATCAAAAAAGGTTTCTTGGGTTGAGATTGGGTGAATAGGGAAGATGGACCACAGGGGTCATGGTATTTTTGCTCAAAAACTACTGAGTGTGGGCAGGTGTGCTCATAAATCGCCCATCACAAAATGGGCAAATACATTGAAATAATTTCCAGGAAAAAAAAAGTCACTGTAGCCGAACATAGCCTCTCACAACATTGCTAGCAGGTACACTGATGCTGATGGGTTCTTAGAATTATTACCTAGTGGGGGAAACCTTTACTACAAGAGACTCATCTTCCAAAAACCAATTCTGTTTTTTTTTTGGTCTACCTCATATATTAGGGTTTTGATGCAAATGACTTAACATGCCTTTATTTCTTCACTATACTTGTTTCCTCACACCTGAGAGCAAAATTATAAACTTTTCAAATAAATAAATTATCCATTCCAGAAGGAGTCAGAAGTTATACTTGTATTGTTGACAAATATGCATAATCAATAGATTAACTATACATTTTGGAAATAAATTGTTTTTAATCTTTGTTAATCCTCTATTTTCATTGCTCAAAACTGGAAGTAGAGTGATGAACTTGGGGTAGCAATAGTATGTTCTCAGGAAATGTTGAGGAAGTGAATAAATGAATTCCATGGGCTTGGTGAATTTTTCTTGCCCCAACGTGGGATAAGGATGGTTGTCATGTTGTTACAGAGAAATTAATTCAAGATGGGATGTACTGTTATCCACAGTGACTTAGTAGGAATATTGGACTTAATTAAAACATGGTATTTTATTGCATCTTTCGGAAGCACATTTTATTCCAGGATACCTTTTCTTTTCTCTCTTCTTGTGTTTTCCTCTTCCAAGTGCTAGAAGATCCTTTTTACTTGGAATTTTTTTTTCTGAGTTGGAGTCTCACTCTGTCACCCAGACTGGAGTGCAGTGGCTGCTCCCGGTCACTGCAACCTCGACCTGCTGGGTTCCAGTGATTCTTCCGCCTCTGCCTTCCAAGTAGCTGGAACTACAGGCGTGCGCTACCACACCTGGCTAATTTTTTTGATTTATTGTAGAGATGAGTTCTCTTCAAGTTGCCCAGGAGGGTCTCGAACCCGCGGGCTCAGGCAATTTGCTCCCCTCGGCCTCCCAAAGTATGGGATTACAGGCTGAGCCACCGAGCCCGGCCTTACTTGGAATCTTAAAGTACACTTTCCTCTACCATCTACTATGGGAAATAGGAATGCAGGTAGAACTGGACAGCCTTTGTTCAATTCCAATTTCAAAATTTTCCTATCGTGTGTGTGTGTATCATATATACTTTATACACACACATATATAGCTGATGTAATGCAAAAGAATAAACAGGACAATAAACTGAAGTTCTGTGAAGCAATTGCCTGATTCAAAGAAGACAAAAGGAGAAAAGCTTAGAATATTTGGGGCCAGATGATTCCAAGGTGTTTTATAAGTATTGACAATGTTCAATGATTAAAAGTGGTGAAGGGTAAATAAATCATTAAAAGTAATGATGGAAAACATCACCTACCATGGAAAACAAATGATATGAGTCATCTCGTTACTTATGAAAAGCAACCCATTAGTGAATCCCGAGTATCATCTGAGACACGGAAGCTTCATTTGGGCTGCAAAATTGGTTCTAAACCCATCAAGTTAGATGGATGTTCCTAACCACACAATCCTGTTAACCTATTCATTTGGGGCTTTTATGTTCCCTGTAAATATTCTCTAAAACAGTCCTCAAAAGGGTCGTATGGGTACTTTATTTCAGGAAGGAATAATAGCAGGTCCCCAAATGAAGTTTTAGAGATAATAAGTTGCAAACTCTACCTTTTTTCTTTTCTTTTACCTACTGCTAGCAGCCTTATGAATGTCTCACTCCATAACATTTTGGTCTAAGTTGGATAACACATGCCTTTCTAGGGTTCTCTATTTGCTGATAGAAAAGGAGCTAAGAGTTGCCACTGAACTTGCTGGGAAGTGCTTTGACTTCAGGTGACTCACAATCAGCTTAGCGCTGCAGTGCTGTGATTTGGGTCATAATTAAAAGATTTTACTATAGAAAATGACTGTGCTGTTTGCATATTTCTTTCATGTCCTTCAGGAAGAATGACATCAATCACTTATTTGTCTTTTATATGATTTTTTTTAAAGGCAGTACGGAGAAATAGGAAAAGCCAAGACCATAAAAAAATAGACCTAGTTCCAAATCCTGGCACTGACAATTAGGAACTTTGTGAACTGAACATATTATAACATTGTTGAACTTTAGTTTCTTCAACTGTACAATGGACCAACAATGCTAGCCTTGCAAGATTCCTATAGGGATTAGATCAAATAATATATGTAATGCACCTCGTGTTTTGTAGGCATTTATTAAATGCTGTATATCGTTGTTATACCCTTCATTATTACTTTCTTTTTTTTTTTTGAGTTGGAGTCTCACTCTGTCACCCAGACTAGAGTACAGTGGCCGCTCCTGGCCATCGCAGCCTCGACCTGCTGGGCTCCGGCAATCCTTCTGCCTCAGCCTTCCAAGTAGCCGGAAATACAGGCATGTGCTACCACGCCCGGCTGATGTTTTGATTTATTGTAGAGATGAGGTCTTGCTGCCCAGGCAGGTCTCGAACCCGTGGACTGAGGCAATCCACTCACCTCAGCCTCCTAAAGGCACGGGATTATAGGCTGAGTCACTGAGCCCGGCTCCATTATTACTTTCTAAATTTTGATTTTCTTCAATATTAGTCTCCTCTCTGAAAGTGTGTGATTCAGCTGGGTTCTAAAGTATTTGATAAGAGTTGACAAAAATTAATGAATAAGCTCATTTTCCTTTCAATCATGGAATGCTGAAAGAACTCCTCCTTCATGAAGCTTCTTCCATTTCTCTATGAGAATTTCTCCTCCCTCTGACCCATTCTAGCACATTGCTTTTATCTACATTTTATCCAGAAATTAAGTATATATTGTGTTACAGTCTGTAGCTAACATGATTCTTTCAAGTAGACTTGAAGCTTCTTGAGGCAGGCCTGACTTTGTTTCTGTAATAGTCAATAACACCATGTTTGAGGGCCCCAAAATATTTATTGACTGGATAGAAAATGCAGTAAGATACTCTTATGGGCTTGATAGAGGAAAGAAAATTTTATCCTACCTCATCCTCCAATTCTGCTCTGCATGCAGTTTAGTTGGAGACTCAATCAAAAGATATACTCTTTGTTGTGCATTCAGGAAAGAAAAAATAATCCCCATGCTTATATCAGGAGGCACTTGAAGAAAATTACCTGGGTTTCAGTACTTACCCACCTCTCTAAGGGTGCCAGAGGGAATGTGCTTCCCAATTCCTCCCTTTACACTCAAAATACTATCTTCAATACAATCAGGAGAAAAGAAAAGTCAATCATGAGTTCTACATCTAATTACACCATTTATAAGATTCACACACAGTCTTTGAAGGAATGACAAAGGAAAAGTAATGACTGTCACAAACTATGGTGAATATATGATGCAGTCAGACTATATTCTTTCCAAGAACTTTGGAAGAGACAATGGAAATATGACACCACAGCAATATGCAATACTCTTTGTTTTGTTTTGTTATTATGAAGATGTGGGATACAAGTCAGGATTAGCTATATAAGTAGGCTATGTGCAGGCGAAGTTTGGGCCTCCAACTGTTCTCACTTCCACTGGTTTAGGACCAAGTAAGTACCCTTTGTGTTGTTACATGCCCCCCTCCCTTTTCCTTGGCAGTGTCCAAGGACTACCAATCCCTCCCTTGTCCTAATGTGATTAATGTTCAGGTCCCACTTATGAGTGAGAACATGTGGTGATCAGCAATAGATCACTAAGTATAATGGTCTCCAACCCCATCCAAATTGCTGTGAAATTCATGATTTTATTCTTCTTTATGGCTATGCAATACTGTTTGTAGTCAGAGAGAATGAATGTTGTTTTGCATTTGGTGACACTGGGAATCCAGGTTCTCTTAATATTACATTTCTTTATTTCCCTAATTTTAGGTGTAGGAGCAAACTTAGCAAATTTCTAACATTTTGAGAGCTTTTCGTGGTTTGTTTATTCATTTAACACACCTTCAGTGAACAAACAAGGGCCACTGTAGCAGAGTTGCCAAGAGCACAGGCTCTGGGCCCTGATGCCTAGTTTGAGTTTTGCCTCTGCCACTTACTAGTTGAAATACCTGGGGAAAGTTATTTCACTCTTACCCAGTTTTCTCATGTGTAGAGTGGGCAAGATGATACAAGTCACTTCACGGGGTTGTTGTAGAGACTGAGTGTGTTGTTATAGGCAAAACATTTGGATAAATGCCCCGGCACATAGTAGACACTCAACACATTTAGTTAACAAACAATACCAAAAACCCATCTGCAGCCACCTTCTATGTACTAGATGCATGCCAATAGATGGTGGGCATTACATGAATAGAATGGTTGCTGCTGCTGAAGAACACTCACTCTGGGCAGGACACAGTGGCTCATGCCTGCAATTCTAGTGTTTTGGGATACTGTGGCAGGAGGATCACTTGAGACCAGGAGTTTGAGACCAACCTGGCTAACATAGTGAGACCCTATCTCTTAAAAAAAAAGTTAAATTAGTTGGGAGTGGTGGCACATGACTGTAGTCCCAGCTACTCCGGAGACTGAGGTGTAAGGATCACTTGAGCCCAAAAGTTTGAGACTGCATTGAGCTATGATCATGCCACTGCACTCCAGACTGGGTGACAGAGTGAGATCCTGTCTCTTAAATCAGTGGTCCCCAACCTTTTTGTCATCAGGGACTGGTTTCATGGAAGACAATTTTTCCACAGACTGGGGGACGGGGACGGTTTCGGGATGATTCAAGGGCATTACATTTATCGTGCACTTTATTTCTATTGTTATTACAATAATGAAATAATTATACAATTCACCACAATGCAGAATCAGTGGGAACGTGGAATTTGTTTTTCTGCAACTTGACGATCCCATCTGGGGCTAATAGAAGACAATGACACCTGAAGTGTGTTGATTATGTGCAGTCTACTCCATAATCTTGCCTTGGTTGCTGTCATTGCAGAAAACCCTGCGGCACGAAGATAGGATGTTGGAAATGGAAACAGGCTTTTCAGTGTTTTTGTGGCAATCTCAGGATATTCCACCGTGACTTTAATCCAGAATGTATGGAGATTTGAAGTTTTCGCAAAATACTTTTAAGGTCACCACCATTTGTGATCTCAAGCTGTTGATCCTCTTCAAGCACAGGACAAAATCGATTCACCTGGCTTATTCACAAATGGGTTGTGGGTCCATTCCTTCCCAGTTCAGGGTCTTTTGTGGTTGGTAAGTAATTCTCAAACTCTTTTGAAAGCTGACAAAGGGGATCATGCACCAGCTGGGAGAGAGATGGCCCTGGCTCAGTCTCTTTTAAAATCTCTGCTGATGTTTGAAACGTGTCAAAAATCCCAATGTTTATTCATTGCCCATATAATTCCAGTTTGGCTTTTAATGTAGCTACCTTATCTGCCGACGTGAACATAGTTGTCGTTCTGCCCTGAAGTGACAGACAGATTGAGTTCGTTGAGCAGGTTGAATATGTCACACAAGTAACCAAGTTTTGCGACTCATTCTGTGTCACTGAAATGTGCTGCCAGTAGTGGCTGTTTTTCTTTCATTTTTTATTATAATCAATATTTTTTATTATGATATTGTGGGGGTACAGTTAAGGGTTAGGTATACAAGTAAGTTTCGTTCACGCATCCTTGTTGATAAGAGGTGTTTCCCTGTCCCCAGACAGATATTTACTACCATTAATCCCCTCTCCCTCCCCGCCCCAATAGTTTCCCACTACAGTCAGTCATTTACTTATAGTATTACATTGGATGTTCAAGGTCCACTATATGAGTGAGAAAACGTGATACTCGGATCTTTGTTTCTGTGAGAGGTCACTCAGTATTATAGACTCTAGTTCCATCCAGGTTGCTGCAAAATTCATGATTTTGTTCTTTTTTATGGCTGCGTAGTATTCCATCATGTATATGTACCACATTTTAAAAATCCTGTCCTCTTTTGATGGGCAGCATGGTTGCTTTACAGGTTCTTG
>NW_007097489.1:0-659 GCF_000164805.1 Carlito syrichta
AACAGGAGGGGAGAGAGTGTGCATCCTTGTCTAGTTCCAGTTTTCAGGGGAATTGGTTCCAATTTTTGTCCATTTAGGAGTATGCTGGCTGTGGGTTTCTCATAGATAGCTTTTACTATTTTGAGGTATGTTCCCGTATGCCTAGATGTTCAAGGGTTTTTATCAAGAAGCGGTGCTGGATTTTATCAAAAGCTTTTTCTGCATCTAATGATATGATCATGTGGTTTTTGTTTTGACATCTGTTGATGTATTTAATTACATTTACGGTTTAACGAATGTTGAACCAGCCTTGGATGCCAGGAATGAAGCCTACTTGGTCATGGTGGATGATTTTTGAGATGTATTGCTGAATCCGGTTTGCTAGGATTTTGTTGAGAATTTTAGCATCTATGTTCATCAAAGTTATTGGCCTGTAGTTCTCTTTCTTTGTTGGATCTTTACCTGGCTTGGGTATCAAAGTGATGTTGACCTCGTAAAATGATTCTGGGAGAGTTCCATCTCTTTCAATCGCCTGGAATACCTTCAGTAGGATTGGTATCAGCTCCTCCTTAAATGTCTTGTAGAATTCTACTGGAAAGCCATCTGCCCAGGGCTTTTTTTTTTTTTTTAGGAAGTTTTCTTATTACGTGGTCAATTTCCTTGATTGTTATTGGTCTATT
>NW_007097490.1:0-749 GCF_000164805.1 Carlito syrichta
CTCACCATTCAGAACAAGTAATAGAAGACTACTTTAAAATATTCACCTCGTTCCCCTGGGAGTTCCCCCACTCCCGTCCACCGCAGCCTCGACCTGCTGGGCTCCGGCGATCCTTCCGCCTCAGCCTTCCGAGGAGCCGGAATTACAGGCTCGAGCTACCATGCCTGGCTACATTTTAGTCTTATATTTATTCTGTTTTTCTTAAATTTTTGTTCTCCATAGATACCATATGTAGGTAGTGTATTATCAAGGTTCATAAAGGAAACATGGAATTATATATACTCATCAGGAACCTGCATCTACATTATGTTTTTAAGCTGTATAAATACGAATGCTGCAGGCAATTTTTCCTTAATATGTACACAATTCATCTAGCCATTCATTTTTCTGATAAATAGCAAAATATGAAAAACAAAATAAATGAGTGTTTTGATTTATTTTTGTTACATGGTATACTTAGGGTTTTGTAAACCTCTTCTAAGTAGTTTGCTCTGTGAAAGTGTAGGTAAATATTTCACTGATTATATTGAGAAACTATTTTTTATTTTTACTATATTTATTTATTTATTTTTAAGTTGGAGTCTCACTGTCATCCAGACTAGAGGTCACTGGCTGCCTCCAGCCACTGCTGTCTCGACCTGCGGGGCTCCGGCGATCCTTTCACCTCAGCCTTCCAAGTAGCTGGAAGTACAGGCGCATGCTACCATGCCCGACTATTTTTTTGATTTACTGTAAAGATGAAGTCTCGC
>NW_007097491.1:0-773 GCF_000164805.1 Carlito syrichta
GGGATACATTGGTACTTATCTAGTTAAGTCAGCAGGCTATCCACCTGGCTATCTAGAGGTGTCAGCTAGTTAAGTCAGCTGGTTAGCCAACTGGCTAACTAGTTATGTCAGCTTGTTGAATCAGCTGGCTAGCCCGCTGGCTAACTGGTTAAGTCAGCTAACTAATTCATGTGGATAGTCAACTGGCTAGCTAGGTAGCCCGCTGGTAAAGTCAGCTATTTAATCAGCTCAATAGCCACCAGACTAGGTAGGTTGCTAGCTAATTAAGTCAGCTGGCTAGCCGGCAGCCTAGCTAGTTAAGTTAGTGAAATAAGTGAGCTGGCTAGCCAGTTGGCTAGCTAAGTGGCTAGCTATTAAAGCCAGTTTTCTAGCTGGATGCTTATCTAGTTAAGTTAGCTAGTTAAGTCAGCTGGTTAGATGACTGGCTAGCTAGGTGACTGCCAAGGTAAGCCATCTTGTTAGCAGGCTGGTCATGTAGGTGGCCAGTTTGTTAAGCCGGATGACTAGCTGGCTGACCAGTAGAGTGTTTGGCTAATTAATCCAGCTGGCTATCCCAATATACAACCTGCCGGCTGGCTATTTACCGATTGGCTACCCAGGTGGGTGCCAGCTAGCTGGCTAGCCGGTTGCCTAGCCAGCTAGCCAGCCAGGTATCTAGCAAGATAAAACAGGAGGCTAGCCATGTCACCATCCACGTAGCTAGCTAGTTAAGTCAATCCAACAAGCTAGTCAGCTAGCTAAGTCTGCTAGATAGCCAGTTAGCTAGTTAAGTG
>NW_007097492.1:0-815 GCF_000164805.1 Carlito syrichta
CTTGACTTCCTCTTTTCCTATTTGAATACCTCCGAGGGCCTCCTCTTCTCTTATTGCTTTAGCCAGAACTTCCAATACTATGTTGAACAGGAGGGGAGAGAGTGGACATCCTTGTCTAGTTCCAGTTTTCAGGGGAATTTGTTCCAATTTTTGTCCATTTAGGAGCATGCTGGCTGTGGGTTTCTTGTAGATGGCTTTTACTATTTTGAGGTATGTTCCCCGTATGCCTAGATGTTCAAGTGTTTTTATCAAGAAGGGGTGCTGGATTTTATCAAAAGCTTTTTCTGCATCTAGTGATATGATCATGTAGTTTTTGTCTTGACATCTGTTGATGTATTTAATTATATTTATGGTTTTACGAATGTTGAACCAGCCTTGCATGCCAGGAATGAAGCCTACTTGGTCATGGTGGATGATTTTTGAGATGTATTGCTGAATCCGGTTTGCTAGGATCTTGTTGAGAATTTTAGCATCTATGTTCATCAAAGATATTGGCCTGTAGTTCTCTTTCTTTGTTTGATCTTAACCTGGCTTGGGTATCAATGTGATGTTGGCTTCGTAAAATGATTTGGGGAGAGTTTCCATCTTTTTTCAATTGCCTGAAATACCTTCAGTAGGATTGGTATCAGCTCCTCCTTGAATGTCTTGTAGAATTCTGCTGGAAAGCCATCTGGACCAGGGCTTTTTTTTTGTAGGAAGTTTTCTTATTACGTGATCGATTTCCTTGATTGTTATTGGTCTATTTAGGGTTCATTTTTTTCTGTCCCACCTAGTGGTTGTGTGATGCAGAAAGTCTTCCATTTCCTTCTGGATTT
>NW_007097493.1:0-744 GCF_000164805.1 Carlito syrichta
AGGCTGCGGCTGGGAGCAGCCACTGCACTTCAGTCTGGGTGACAGAGTGAGACTCCAACTCAAAATAAAAGATAAATAAAAATAAAAAAATAAAGAGATGGGGCCAACCTATCTTTTACTGCAGAGGTGCCTTAGCTTGCATGTTCCCTGGGGTTCTTTCTACCTGAGATGAACCCATCTTCCTTTAATTTGGAGATCTTCTGGCAAGTGTCCAGATACCAAAGACACCTTTGCCTCTGAAAGTCACGGTGCTTGGCAACTTTCTTACCTTAGAAAAGCTGAGGCCGGGTTTGGTGGCTCAGCCTGTCATCCCAGCACTTTGGGAGGCTGAAGTGAGTGAATTGCCTGAGCCTGTGGGTTCGAGATTCGCCCAGGCAACTTGGCAAAACCACATCTCTACAATAAATAAAAAATTACCTGGGCATGGTAACATGCATCTTTAGTTCCAGCAACTTGGAAGGTTGAGGCAGAAGGCTCACCAAAGCCCATCAGATGGACATGGGTGGCTGTGGGCATGCCACTGCACTCCAGTCTGAGCAACGGAGTGAGACTTCAACTCAAAAAAATAAATAAAAATATTGATTAATGGGTATCGTTTCTGCTGTAGGCCAGGTGGGTAGACAGTTAAGAATGGAGTTGTGTCGGTGACCAGCACTGACCGAGGGGGGAGTTAGGACTGCACCGGTGAATCAGAACGGAGAGAAGAAACCACACGGAGGCAGCTCTTCTGGGTACAGTCTGGCC
>NW_007097494.1:0-723 GCF_000164805.1 Carlito syrichta
CTATGATTAAGTCAAAGAAACAGATTTTTTTGTTTCTGAGTTGGAGTCTCACTCGGTTGCCCAGGCTGGAGTGCAGTGGAACACTCATGAGCAATCGAGCATTGACCTGCTGCGCTCAGGCAATCCTTCTGTCTCAGCCTTTCAAGTAGCTGGAGGTACAGGCACCCGCTACCACGCCCAGCTAATTTTTTGATTTATTGTAGAGATGATGTCTCTCCAAGTTGCTCAAGCTATTCTCGAACCTGTGGGCTCAGGCAATCCCCTTACCTCAGCCTCCCAAAGTGCTGGGATTACAAGCTTGAGCCACCGCACTCAGCCCATGCAGTGGATTTTAGAGTGGACAGTTTGGGATAAGGTTAATAAGAACTGAGTTTGTGTAGGAAGATAGTTGAATTTTTTTTTTTTTTAAGTAAGGACCTCATTCTGTTGCCTAGGCTGGAGTGTAGTGGCATGATCATGGCTCACTAAAGTAGCCTCAACCTCCTGGGCTCAGGTGATATTTGAGCCTCAACCTCTGGAATAGCTGGAACTACAGGTGTACATCACCACGCTGGCTAATTTTTGATTTTTTTTTTTAAGTTGGAGTCTCACTCTGTCACCCAGACTGGAGTGCAGTGGCCGCTCCCGGCCACCGCAGCCTCGACCTGCTGGGCTCGGTGATCTTCGCTCAGCTTCAGTAGCCGGAATTACAGGCATGTGCTACCACGCCTGGCTGATTTTTTG
>NW_007097495.1:0-824 GCF_000164805.1 Carlito syrichta
CAGCCAGCATACTCCTAAATGGACAAAAATTGGAACCAATTCCCCAGAAAACTGGAACTAGACAAGGATGCCCACTCTCTCCCCTCCTGTTCAACATAGTATTGGAAGTCCTGGCTAAAGCAATCAGAGAAGAGGAGGCAATCAGAGGTATTCAAATAGGAAAAGAGGAAGTCAAGTTATCTCTCTATGCAGATGATATGATGGTGTACCTTGAAAACCCAAGAGAATCGGTCAAAGGCCTCCTTACATTGATAAAGGCCTTTGGCAAAGTCTCAGGATACAAAATAAATGTACAAAAGACAATCGCATTTCTCTACACCAATAATAAACAAACAGAAACCCAAATAAAAAACACAGTTCCATTCACAATAGCCACAAAAAAAATGAAATACCTTGGCATCTTCCTAACCAGAGACGTGAAAGACCTTTACAATGAAAATTACAAAACACTGCTCAAAGAAATCAAAGCCGACATGAACAAGTGGAAAAATATCCCATGCTCATGGATCGGAAGAATCAACACTGTGAAGATGTCCATCTTACCTAAGGCAATCTACAAATTCAATGCAATACCCATTAAATTACCAACAACATTCTTCTCAGACCTAGAAAAAACAACACAGGAATTCATATGGAAACACAAACATCCAAGAATAGCCAGAACAATCCTCAGCAAAAAAAACAAAGCAGGTGGTATCACAATACCAGATTTCAAACTTTACTATAAAGCTGCAATCATCAAAACAGCTTGGTATTGGAATACAGGAACAGGCATATAGATCAATGGGAACAGAATTGAGATTCCAGAAGCAAAACCTCAATTT
>NW_007097496.1:0-1727 GCF_000164805.1 Carlito syrichta
TCACCAAAAAACTATTATTTTTTTAGTTGAGTCTCACTCCGTCACTAAGCTGAGTGCAAGTGACACAATGCTGCCTTGCTGCAGCCTCAAAATGCTGGGTTCAGGCTATCCTGCCTCAACCACACAAGTAGCTGGGACTACAGATATGTACTCTCACACCTGGAAGTACTTTTTTGTGGATATGAGGTATTCCTATGTTGCCCAGGCTGGCATCTAACAACCAGACTAATACAATTCTCCCTAAGTGCTAGGATTATAGGTGTCTGCCACCACTCCCATCTCAAAAAACTAAAAAATATAACTATGATATGATCCAACAACCTCACTACAAGATATTTTTTCAAAGAAAAATCAATATATTGAAGAGGTATCTGGACCCCAAAGATTATTGTGACATTAGCAATTTTATAGTCAAGATATGGAATCAACCTAAATGCTCATCAACAGAGGAATTGATCAAGAAAATGTTGTATACATACACAGTAGAATACTATTCAGTCAGAAGGCAATCCTGTTATTTGTGGAAACATGGATGAGCCTGGAGGACATTATGTTAAATGAAATAAACCAGCCACAGAAAAATAAATACCATATACTTTCATTCATATGTGGGAGCAAACAAAGTTTAACTCATAGAAGTAGAGAGTAGAATGGGAGTTACCAGATGACGGGGAGGGGAGGGGGAGATTGGTTAGGGGATACTTGCTTACAGCTCGATGATAGAAATAAGCTGTCCTGTCTCATAGCACTGCAGGATGTCAATATGTAATAATTCATCATATGTTTTCAAGAACTAGATAAATTATTTTAATTTTTTCAACACAAAAAAATGATAAATTTTTGAGGTGATGAATATGCAAAGTACTCTGATTTGATCATTATACACTCTATAGGTATTTCAAAACATAACTATCCCATAAACATATACAATATTACATGTCATCTAAAAAGGAAAATAGTCAATTTCCTTCCAGGCTCATCAATCTAAATTCTCTATTCTCAGATCGGGATCCAATACCAGCAGCAGCCCCTGTGAACTTGTTGGAAATGTAAATTTTCACATCTCACAAATTAATAAAAAGTTAGAAACATTACAAAAATTACCAAAATGTGACACAGACACATGAACTTGTTATATGCAAATTGCTAAAAATCAGATAACTAGCCCAATCAAAGGTCAAATTAATAAGTAAGTCCTTTATTAAAGTCAGAGGTCGAGAGGGGTCTCATGCCTCCCAAACTCTTGACAATGAATGAAATTTGTGGGAAATTTTTTTTTTTGAGTTGGAGTCTCACTCTGTCACCCAGACTGGAGTGTAGTGGCCACTCCCAGCCACCACAGCCTCGACCTGCTGGGCTCTGGTGATCCTTCTACCTCAGCCTTCCAAGTAGCCAGAATTACAGGCATGCGCTACCACGCCTGGCTGATTTTTTTGATTTATTGTAGAGATGAGGTCTCGCTGCCCAGGCGGGTCTTGAACCCACAGGTTCAGGCAATCCACTCACCTCAGCCTCCCAAAGATGCGGGATTACAGGCTGAGTCACCGAGCCAGGCGGGAAATCTTTATAGGCAAAAGCAATTGGGAAAGTGAGTCATTGCAGAGATAAACACATGAAACACATGTTCTGGGGTTTGACACATAGTATATTTAGATAAGGGGGCACACAGTATACTCAGATAAGGGGGAAACTGTTAGAGCACTGAGTGGGGTGTAGGGCTGTGAGGG
>NW_007097496.1:2294-4975 GCF_000164805.1 Carlito syrichta
CAGCTATATTCCATAAACCTTATATTCTATAGAATAAACTCCCTTGTTCACAAGAAAAATTTATACTTGGCCAATTGATATTAAAATGCTCTTAATATTGGCTATATGTTGACAATTTAAAAAGATTGTATATCCAGATGAAGTTTCTCTCCACTTTTTAATATCCAAATTGTTTTATCTTCCCCCATTTAACCAGAAAAACTTCAGGATGTTGATAAAGTATCTTAGTCTTATATACATCTATAACTTTAAAATATTTATGTGTATATTTAATATTCAGCTTAGCAGCAGTAACATTTACTCAAAATTAAATGAAACAAAAGGACAGTGCCTTGTAGAAGGCCTACTGCACAATCGTCATTCTAGAATAGTTACCTACTGTTTAAATAATCAGTAGCACACAGGAAAGTGCTGTGACAGTATATAGGAAGGACAACAGTTGAGAAAGAAAGAGTACAGAAGAATTTGACTCCATAATTTCTGATTCAAAAGGTGTTTCCCCCTTTTTATGCATTTTAGCTCTTTTCCTCTATGCATGAATGCAGTCCCAGAAAATAAATAAGGAAAGTTGAGTTGTTCATTCCAGTTATTTCTGTTTCCCCAATTTAAATGATTCTTTTGAATAAGACAGCAGAAAATGTGATCCTCGGTTACCTCAGTCATTTTTGTCTTCAGAGGATGAATATAAAACATATATTTCTAAACCAACCTATCTAAAGACATCCAAGATTAAGATAATGAAACATAGATAAAAATACTAAACTTGAGACCTAGCTTAAGAAATGAGTGATGATAAAATGAAACTAAAGATCATAACCTATACCCTGCACTATCCCAATGACTTTATCAAATTAGGCAAAGATAGTAAAATTGTAGCAATGTTTATAGAATGGAGATAACTCTTTTAATATTATGGTTGTCATTTGGGGGAAAAGAGCTTATATTCAGTAATTGAATGGTTGATAGTATTGGGGAATTAGAAGATATTTTTATCTCATCAAATGGATATTTTTATTTCTCTGTCTTAAACCCAAATCTGTTATTCTCATACTTGAATATTGTCCAGATAATTTAATTATGGAGAATTTCACAGAATATCCAACGTGGTTGTCACATTCCTTCCTGCTTCCAGTTTTGATTTTTATTTCTAGCACTAATACAAACAAATCATTTGTGAGACAACATGATATAACATAAGCTGTTTGACACACAGCAAGACAATACTTAGGGCAAATATTCTTGGCTGTTCACGAAAATACTTGAGCATGTTTATACTTAAAATAATACTGGATAAAAAGAAAATTAAAACCTTTGATTATTATATAGGAGCATTAACAAAATACTGCATCTTTTTTAATATATCGATATTTTAAATTTTGATATTGTGGTGTACAGTTAAGGGTCAGGTATACAAATATGCTTCATTCAGGCCCCTTTGTTGATAACTGGTGTCTCCCCATCTCTAAACAGATGTTTACTACCGTTAGTCCCATCTCCCCCCATAGTTTCCCAACACTGTCAGTCATTTTCTTATAGTAGTGCATTGGATGATCAAGGTCCACTATATGAGTGAGAACAAGTGATACTCAGATCTTTTTTCTGTGAGAGGTCACTTAGTATTATAGACTCTAGCTCCATCCAGGTTACTGCAAAATTCATGATTTTGTTCTTTTTTATGGTTGCACAGTATTCCATCTTGCATATGTACCACATTTTTTAAATTCAGTCCTCTTTTGATGGACAGTGTGGTTGGTTCCAGGTTCTTGCTATTGTGAACAATGCTGCAATAATCATTTGTGTGCAGGTATCTTTTTTATAGAGTGATTTGATTTCGTCAGGGTATATTTCCAGTAGGGGATTGCAGGGTCATATGGGAGGTTGATGTTTAGAGCTTTTAGGAATCACCACACTGCTTTCCACAGAGGTTGAACTAGTTTACACTCCAACCTTCAAGAGATGAGCGATTACCTCAAGAGGCCTAACCTAAGAGTAATTGGTCTGCCTGAGGCAGAAAGAGAGACAGAGACCACATTGGAACAAACCTTCCATGAGATCATTCAAGAAAACTTCCCTTATCTAATAAATGATGCAAAACTCAAACACAAGAGATCCAGAGAACCCCTGCAAGACAACAAATGAGAAAACCAACTCCTAGACACATAATAATTTGCCTAAACAAAGTAAGCAAAAAAGAAAAAATCCTAAAGGCAGCAAGAGAAAAAGGTCAGATTACCTACCATGGAAAACCATTTAGAATAGTAGCAGATTTATCTACAGAAACCCTGCAGGCTAGGAGAGCTTGGAGACCTATCTTCAAAGTCCTAAAAGATAACCAATTTCAACCAAGAATAACCTACCCTGCCAGATTAAGCTTCATCAGTGAGGGAGAATTAAAATCTTTCCCAGATATCCAATCCCTAAGAACTTATGCTGCCACCAAACCACCTCTACATGAAACACTTAAGAAAGTACTAAACACAGAGGAAAAGGGGAAAAAAGAGCAACATTTTTCACAAGAGTACAGGAAAAAGAATAAAATACACATGAACCAACCCCAAATACAAAGAAAGACAATAAACCAAGTGGAAGAACAACTCTAAAGACTCTATGTTAGGGATGATTCTCACATTTCAAGAATTGTCCTGAATGTGAATGGACCTAAAAATACCACTGAAAAGACA
>NW_007097496.1:5209-9323 GCF_000164805.1 Carlito syrichta
ACTAAAGAAGATATTGACTCTAACACCATCATAACTGGGGACTTTAATACCCCACTCACAACCCTCGACAGATCATCAGGACAAAAAATCAGCAACGAGATTTGGAACCTCAATGTGACTCTGAACCAAACGGACTTAATTGATACCTACAGAACACTCCATCCAAAGACCAGAGGATACACATTCTACTCATCACCACATGGGACGTATTTCAAGATCGACCACATTATCGGCCATAAATCAAGCATAAGCAAATTTAAAAAGACCGAAATTCTACTATGTACTTTCTCAGACCACAGTGGAATAAAAATAAACATTGACACCAACAAGGTCCCCCCAAAACCCACAAAGACATGGACACTAAACAGCATGTTGCTAAACAACTCCTGGATCAATAATGAAATCAAAACGGAGATCAAAAGATACTTGGAAACAAATGAAAATGAAGAAACCTCTTACCAAAATCTCTGGGACGCCTTAAAAGCTGTAGTAAGAGGGGAGTTTATATCCCTACAAACACACATGAAGAAAATGGAAGGAGCACAAATTGATAGCCTAACAAGCCACCTAAGGAAGCTACAAAAGCAAGATCACCAAATACTACATCTTAAATAAGCATAGAGAAAACTATTTAAAATATTTTTAAATGAAAGATAATATTTTTTTAAATAAAAAATAATATTTATTTGATTGTAATTACCTTTTCTGTGAATAGAATTTATCTTTCAGATTTGACAGGACAGCCTACAATAGTTACAACAAAAAGGAAAATATTTAGTTTAAAATAGCTCTTATATTACTTTCAGGTATTACTGCAATGATATTAAGAGCCTCACAATTTATGATCAGATCATGTTCATTCACCCATTGTCATATGTATTCCAAATCATGATGAAATTATTTAAAATGCAAGTGAAAGTGATAATCTCTTCTCTTCTACTTTCAAACGTAGTGCAATTTTTAGAATTGATTTTTCTCAGACCAGACACAGCAAACATTTCTCAGTGTGGCAGTATGTATAAAATTATCAGATATACATTTTCATCAAAAGTTTTCTATCATGTGTCTATCTAATACTATATGAATGTATGCATTAAGGGCTTTGTATCTTCATTCTTGTTTCTTATGATAACTAAAACACTTTTTCTATTATTTATCATCTGATCATATAAGTTTTTCTTATATTTTTGTTATACTAAAAATATTGCCAGGCTCGGTGGCTCAGTCTGTATTCCTGTGCCTTTGGGAGGCTGAGGTGAGTGGATTGCCTGAGCCTGTGAGTTCGAGACCCACCTGGGCAGCGAGACCTCATCTATACAATAAATCAAAAAATCAGCCGTGCTTGTTACCATGTGCCTGTAATTCCAGCTACTTTGAAGACTGAGGCGGAAGCATCACCGGAGCCCAGCAGGTTGAGGCTGCGGTGGCCGGGAGCAGCCACTGCACTCCAGTCTGGGTGACAGAGTGAGACTCCAACTCAAACAAAAAAAAATGTGGACAGGAATCTTTCATGCATTGTTAAATTAACACCCACACCACAAACCTTAGCAAAATCTTAGCAATAACAATGTTAACAAAACTTAAAAAAACTCACTATAATAAATTAAACATGACCCTAATAAATATTAAACGTATAGATAAGCCTATACCAATAGGTCACTTTGTTCTACCAAAAATATTCTTTAAGAAATTTAAGGCAGAATTATTCTTTTAAAAAATAATTTTTAAGTAGATATAAAAAAGCCACAATAAAATAATTATGATCATTTTAATTGATTTTTAAATATAACCCAAGTATTCTACCAAATGTTGTCAGTCCTTATAGGATGTAGTGTGATAAATACTAATTATTATCATTTTACAGATAAAGAATAGAAGCTTAGGATGCTTTACTCACCCAAAGCTATTGTGTCAGTATGGGAAGAATCTGAACTTCTAACCTGGAGCTTTGGCCCCTGAGAAATCATTCATTTAAATGCAGGTTTTCTAGATTTCTAGGGATTGAATATTTGTGAGTTTCAATATTTGCTGTAAAGTTATTCACTCTGGTTATATATTAAGTGATGCTTAACACACTTGTTACCTGTGGGAGGCCAGCTCCTGCAGACCAGGGTTTCCTGAAGGAGAGATGGAGTCAGCAAAAGAGAGAAAAACTTGGACACCTGACTCTGCTGCAAGCAGGACAAATGCTGTTTATTGTTAGTTCACATCCAGATTATATACTTTTTTTTTTTTTACAAAGAGGTAGTCTTTGGAAATTCTTGGCATCAGACACAATCAGTTAGTTGACCACAGTGGAACAGACAGTATTTTTTGATGTTTCTGCTTGAACCATTATCTAAATCCCAATGATATACTGTCTGCTTCAGTGAATTTTTAAGAATAGATAACTTTCTCTTAAGACATATTGTTTTTCTGCACAACAATGTTTTTGTTCTTTACCAAACTTCATTATACTACTCTATTTATTCTTAATTTCCTTAACTCTTAAACTTATTAATTACATACTAATCATATTAATTATTATTAGACTTTAACCATAATGATGTACTGTTTACTTTCTAAAACTATAACATGAAATGTTTATTTAAGCACAATGAGTTACAAATTATCTTAATGTCTTATCTTTAAAAAATATTATTCTAAACATTAACAATAAATTTTATAAACTCCTAACATTTTCTAATGATTATCATTTCTTAATGTCCATACAAATCTTACTTATTTCTATAACCATTACATTATAAATCACTACCAAGTTCTAAGCACTATAATTGTACATAGATTAGCAAGTCACACTTGTGACTTCACACAGCAATTTGCAACTAGCTGGGGGTAAAACAGCATTCTCAAGGTTTTTTAACCACAAGTTGGCCTGACTAGCTTTCCACAGTGTCACACCTGGTATTTACAATCTGTATCAATTATCTCCTGTTAGGGAGAATGGGCTTCAATGTTTGCAAAACAAAAGGCTCCCGGGCTCAATTTATCTTAGTTACAATCCGCAACCAGAATTATAAGCCTCCTTAACAAAGGGAAGTAAAGCCAAGGGTGCTCTAAAGAAGAGTGTACTTCTAACAAAACAAACCATCCTTTACTAAGCACTACCATTTGGTAAAAATTATTTCTCCCATCTAGAACTCTTTACATCTTCCAACTCCCAGGTTTCCAGTGGCAAGATCGAGAGTGGAGGTAGAAGAAGCAGGAATAACAGCTGCACAGAGTTGCCCTGCACCCTGGGTTCTTTGGCCTTCCAGACCCTGTCAACCTGAAGGCCTCTGAGGCTGGCTCCCAGCTGTTACCCTCTGGCCATTAAGTCTACTTTCCATTGTTTAATAATGAATATGAGGCATTTGTGTGGAGAGAGGAAAAATATATCTGTATCTTGAGTCATTAAATTGCTTCTCTTCTTTTACACTACTAATCACAGACCTTGAAATAGCTCAGCTTCTTGAAGAAAAAAAGGCAACAATTTTATATGTTTTCAAAGTTGGTAGATAATATTAAAAATGTGTTTTCACTAGTAGTGTCATGAAGGATGCACTGCCTAACTTCTCCATCTGATCTCCCTGCTCAACAACTGTTATGGTTTTCACTTCGAGGTGAGGAGTACATGACCTCTTAAATTGCTGTAAAGGACAAGCAAAAGGTAGAGCAACGCCCCTCTAAGTTTCACACTGGGCTAATTAGGTCTCACCATGTTGCTCAGGCTGGTCTTGAACCCCTGAGCTCAGGAAATCCTTCACCTCCACCTCTCAAAGTGCTGGGATTACTGGGTTGAACTATTGCACCTGGCTGACTTTGTTCTTAAGTAATTATTTGATTGTCTTTAATATACTAACTTTGATTGCAATGATCAATATTTGCCAGTAGTGTTTCCAGCAAATATACAAAATTCTGTCCTGTGAGGTATTTATTTGACTACAGACTATCAGCCAATTTCTCAGCAATATGCATTCACAAATTAGTAGCCACAAATCAGGCCCCATAGTAAGGTATACATTACAAAAATGTGTTAACCATGGACAGATGATTATAAAGTTGCAGTTATTACTGTTTATTGCTTTGATGTACCACAAGGGGAAAAGTGTGATTATTCTTATCAACAACTTTA
>NW_007097497.1:0-795 GCF_000164805.1 Carlito syrichta
GGCTACACTGAGGGCAAATCTTCCTTACTTATTCCACTGATTCAAAGGCTAGTCTCTTCTGAAAACACCCTCACAGACATACCCAGAAATAATACTTTGCCGGCTATCTGCATATTTCTTAATCCTGTCAAGTTGACAACAAAAATGAATCATCATATTATAAAACTGAAAAAATTAATTGTAGCATATTTCTTCAGTGAAATATTATATTGCAGGGTTGGGTCACTATGTGACAGGTGGACCAAATCAGATCCACTACCTGTTTTTACAAATAAAGTTTTATTGGAATACAACCACCTCCATTCACTTATATATTATCTGTGTGCTTCCACACTATAAGCAGAGAGTTTAGATGTCACAAAGACTGTGTGGCCTGTACAGCATACAGTATGTGGCCCTTTGCTATGCTATTCAGATATTTTCAGGAAAAGTGTGCTGACACCTGCCATGCAAAACTAAAGATGAATATATCACAAAAATATAATATTGACAGAAAAGATTAAAGTTGACATTATGACACCTTTTCTATGGAGTTTGTAGCAGCAAAAACATACATGTAATAACAAAACAACACTATACCGTTTATGCAGGAGTGCATGTGTGTTGAAAATATAATGCACACAAATGTATAGCACCTGTAGGTATAATGCATAGGAAAAGTATAAAAACATACATGAGTAGGAGGAATACTGAAGGTACTTATTATTATTATTATTGAGTAAGAGTCTCACTCTGTTGCACAAGTTGGAGTACAGTAGCATGTAGTGGTCACCTGCAGCTTTGACTACTAGACTC
>NW_007097498.1:0-828 GCF_000164805.1 Carlito syrichta
ATGAATGCAAGAAGCAAGGATTAAAGGGGCCCTATTTTCAATTCTCCTGTGAAATACCCTGGTTTCAGGAGGCACTAAGACAGGGCTGTGGTCAAATATTGCTGCCCGTTTTTGTGTTATTTACTGGCTTGACTTGATTTTTATTCAAAACAAATGTATTTATAGAACCTGATAACCAAATGCTTTATAATAGAGAAGAGTCACTGCATCTGACCCAATGCAGGATAAAAAGCAAAGTGTGAAAAGTCATGAATGCATCTGGTTTCCCCACAGCATAAACATTAGGATTGAACTATGCAACAGAGCATTTATTCTTGTTTCAATAGAGTGTTTGGAGTCCTGTACTCTGTAGAACCACATCTGTAATCACAAAGAAATTGAAGACAAAAGGAGATGAAAAAATCATGGAAGAAGTTGAAGGAAGCTGTTCTGATGGCTGGTGGTTACTGCCTAAGAGGGTGGGAATATTTGGTATTTGGAGATAGCTGCATAGAGAGGAAAGGATCTTTGCAAAGGTTGATAAAGGGGATGATTTTTCAAATTATTTGATTAGGGAGACCAGGGACAAGGAAGAGTTGCTAAATATGGTGGCAGGGCTTTGGTTGAGCAGGCAAAGCCATTAGAACCTTGTCTCTCAAAGTGTGGTGTTCAGGATAGCCATGTCAGCATTTCCCAGGAATTAATGGGGTATAAATTCTCAGTCATATTCCAGAGCTTTTGAATCAGAATCTCTGGGACTGGGACCCAGCAGTCTGTAGTTGAACAATCTCTAGGTGATTGATATGCACATTCAAGATCGAGAACCACTGCTCCAAGGTACAGATTTTT
>NW_007097499.1:0-678 GCF_000164805.1 Carlito syrichta
CTTTGATCCATTGAGAGTTAATGTGTATGGTGATAGTGAGGGGTCCTGTTTGAATCTTGTTCATGTAGTCAGTCTTTTCCCAGCAACATGTACTGAATAGGTTCTCCATTCCCCATTGGGTCCCGGAGGTTCCTTCAAAGATGAGTTGGGTGAGAATTTGAGGATTTCGCTCTCTGTCCTGACCCATCAGCCTATGGACCTTTTCTAGTACCAATAGCAGGCTGTTTGGATTATTGTAAACTTATACTAAAGTTTCAAATGCGGAAAGTGATAGTTCCTGCTTTGTACCTTTTGATAAGGATTCTTTCGGCTCTTCATGATTGTTTTAAATTTCATATGAATTCACTATTGTAATTTCCAGGTCTGAGACGAATGATGTTAACTTACTGGCTTTGTCCCTGTTTCACTCGTTGGCCTAAACGGCTAAATTTTCAATTAAAAGATGTGAGCAAAGTCAGGAAACCACGCATGTCAGCTTGCCATTCATGACATCAGCCTCAGAACTGTGACATCATAATGGGCGGGACCTTGACGACTGAGCAAGCCTTCAGTATCAAGGATTTATGTACAGTGCTCTGACAAGAGCGGATGACATCGTGGATTTTCATTCCCAAGAATTGAAGGAAGCAAGGTGCTCACACCTATCCGAAAACGTCTTCAGGGGTAAGTGGCCGTTCA
>NW_007097500.1:0-704 GCF_000164805.1 Carlito syrichta
GGAACACAAATCAAGGGGAAAGAGTGAGAATGAGGTATTACAGCAGGCGGCAATGAAGAATAAGAGTCACAGCAAAGAGGTGACACTGCAGCACACATTGGGCACAGACTTAAGCCAGGAAGGTGCCCGTGCACCCCAGGCCTAAGAAAGGCCACTCCCACCAGCAATCCACAGTCTCATTGCTTTCCCTGACAGGAGAAGGTGTCAAGAAAGAGCAATTCAGATTTCCCCCGGGTCACACATAATGCCTTCCCACAAGTAACTGTGAATGTCTCAGATCCCTCATTGTGGCACAGGGGAGATGAGCATTCCCGCATGGGAGAGGTTGACAAGCCGCACGCCAAAGCAGTCACCCTGTAGAGCGTAAGATACACGAAAGGGAACAAGTGGGAAGGAGGAATGACAGCACGCACACTCAGTGCCAGAACCTCACAGTGCAGCACACTTCTCACACAGCACTTTCCAAGGGAGACGGACATTCAAAACAAGCACCACCAAGGCAGTCAGCTCTTCTCCGTCAATGCGTTTGGCAGAGCAATTGTGTATCCTCCCACACAAAAATTTGAAAGGGAGAAACATTTCAGATTCCACCCAGGGAATTCACCAAGTAATGCCTTCTTGCTCCACTGTGGGGTTCCCATCGCCCTCTGGGTGGCAGCGTAGAGCTGCACATGGGCAAAGCGTGTCCCATGAGAGAACTCTTA
>NW_007097501.1:0-569 GCF_000164805.1 Carlito syrichta
AGATTCCAGAAGCAAAACCTCAATTTCTCAACCAACTCATCTTTGACAAAGCCTCCACCACCTACCACTGGGGAGAGGAGAACCTGTTCATTAATGGTGCTGGGAAAACTGGCTGACCACATGCAGAAGATTGAAACAGGACCCCTATCTATCCCCATGCACAAAGGTTAATTCCAAATGAATCAGAGACCTAAATGTAAAATCTCAAACCATAAGAACCTTAGAAAATGAAGGAAATACTCTCATGGAAATCGGAACTGGCATCCAATTCCTGAACAAAACACGAAACCCACAGCTCATAAGAGAGAAAATAGACAAATGGGACCTTATTAAATTGACAAGCTTCTGCAAAGCCAAAGAAACCATCAAGAGAGCAGGGAGACAGCCTACAGACTGGGAAAAAGTATTTGCCAACTCCAGGTCCGACAAAGGCTTTACATCCTGGATCTACAAGGAACTCAAACATACTAAAAAGAAAAAAACAAACAACCCCATTATAAAATGGGCAAAAGATATGAACAGACACTTCTCAAAGGAAGACATCCGAGAAGCCAACAGACACATGAAGA
>NW_007097502.1:0-681 GCF_000164805.1 Carlito syrichta
AATTGTGAACCATGTTGAATGGTACCTGAAGAAGAAACAACTGCTTAAAAACTATATATTATTTCAGTTTAGCAAGAGATGGACACAAAAATTAAAGAAATAGCATTCCTTGGCTTTTTAAAAATCTATAAATCAATCCTTTACATACATGCAAAGCAAATATGACCCATTGGAGATGCCAGAATATACTGATTGCAGATACTTTAGTCTAAAAATGTAGTTGTTAAAAGTGATTCAAATATGATGCAATTATTTTAGCAGTGCTGTGATTCTATAAATATCATAGCTTCTTTGGAGGATGAGTTTGTGTTCTCTGTATGGTAGTAGATATGAGGAACTATGAGTAGGTGTGATTACTCCTTGTTTTCAGGCACTTTCAAAGTCACTGGTTGAAGATAGGAAACCAAGAGTTACAGACAAGACATAGAGAAATGCTCTTCATTTTCAGGTAGACAGAGAGACTTTGCCAGCATGGCAAAGTTCCCCCAGGCCTGGACTGCTGGTATCCTACATGTGATTTCATCAGATGAGTATGATTTCATGGGTTTGAGCTCTGAAGGCTGGGATATGGCAGTACTTTGGTAGAGTAAAATTCCTCTTAAAAGCAGATCATACTTTCCTTATTTAAATCATCTTGAGAAAAGACTTCTCCTCAGAAAGGAGAGGAGAGTAGGAGAGGAA
>NW_007097503.1:0-1381 GCF_000164805.1 Carlito syrichta
GAAATATATATATCTGTTTTGTCCGTAATTGTGAAATTGCAACAGCACCATTAGAATAAAGAAGAAAGAGATATGTGAACGTGACTTCATTTGTATTTTTCTTTTTCATCATTTACTCAGATATATTATAAACAATGAGAATATGCTATTTATGTCTTTTATGTGTCCCAATAACAAATGAAAGATAGAGATATGATTCAGTACACTTTAAACTAATAGAAAAGCTCATTCTAAAAAAATACAGAAGCAATTCACACATTTATATCTAATCAAGTAAGTTATAACAACCTAGATAATAACATTAGAAGTTTGCTAAATGCTCCGCTAAATTCATATTTTGTTTTATAAACAACAATCATCAAACAATGTACCTCCTTGGTGAAAAATTGTATCACGTCATTCATGCATGTCCAGTTTTAAGTAGTTTTTGCCTGGGACAACTGATACACAACACATTTTTTCTGCAGACACCTTATTAATTCACCATGTCTGTTAACTCCCTAAAATAGTCACAACTCTGCTTTGGAGGATATTTATAGATTCATCCTAAAAATATTTACTACTAGGCCCTATATTAGTTTCCAGAGCAGACCTGGTCCTGTTCTCCTGAGCTTATACAGATAGCTAGGTGGTAACATTAAAATGCGATGGGTGTTATGGTAAAGAATTACAGGGCACTATGAGAACATATGTCAAGGGACAAGCATAACCTTGTCTCAAGTTCATGGAAGCTTTTCATAGACATGTATTTTAAGTTGTGACAAAAATGAGTATGAAGAAACAAAACACAAGAGATCATGGAGAGTGTTGCAAGCCAAGGAAACAACATGCAGAGAAGTCTAGAGGCAAGATGAAGTCAAAGTTTTATAAAGAACTGAACTCATATAAATAGACAGTCAAGAAATGAGTACAGACTACAAAGGCATAATCAACTGTGTCAAGGAGTTAAGGAGATTTGGAATGATTGAGGTAAGCAGGAAAGTGACAGCAATCAATTTTTATTTTCAGAAAATTACTTTATTTGCTCAATGGGGAATAGATTGGAGAGAATAAGAGCCTGGGACAGAGAAAATGGCCACCTGATTTGGGGTGGTAGAAGTGTGGATGGGAAAAATAGATTTGTTTGAGAGATTTGTGATAGACCTGACATATTTCACTGTGCAGAGTAGAAGACAGAGACAAACCAAGATTTCTGGCTTGTGCAACTTAACAGATGAGAGTCATTTTGAGACAGAGAACACTAGGGAAGAGCTACAATTTTGAGACAAATATATAAATTCAGTTTCATACAGGTTGAATTTGACATACTAGCAAGAAGTTTAGTTGAAAATGTCAAGTGGGTAGGTGGATACATGTCCCACCAATCTAGTACAGCCTATTA
>NW_007097504.1:0-741 GCF_000164805.1 Carlito syrichta
CGTGCTTACCCTAAACTGTAAGACAAACTAAGCAGTGGCTGTTTATTCACATATTTTCTCTAAATACTTAAGTGTTTATTTATATCATTTATTCTTACAATGCTGGGGTTGCCCTTTGTATTTTGTTTCCTGCTTTTTTAAAATTTGGCATATATCATAAAAGTTCTTTCATATCCTTAATTATGTTTAAAAATACTACTTGATGGTCAGAAGGTATTCTATCATATGGGAGGCATTTAAACATTCTATTGTTGACTATTGAGTTTGCTTACTCACTCCTTCAAGCCTCAGCAGAAGTAAAGAAAAAAGATCAATAAACATTCATTTTTATTGTAAAGTATATTCAAACGTGTTTTTTCCTACATGCATCAGGCAAAGTTAGTATCAGATTATACGTTTCACATTTTAATCTACATATATTGTTAAACAGTCCTATTCAGAGTAAATGGGAAACAAATTGCCACAGGTAGATTTTTTTATTTACTAATTTTGCTTGCCAGTCACTTACTTGCATGATTTTCATCATTTACCCAAAGGAAATAATTGGTTGTGTACCTGCTGTTCTTTGCTTTAACCTATTTTATTTATAATAAACTTATTGGTAGTTCTTTTGGTCTACTGTGAAAAGTATAGATTAGTAACAGTATATTGGAATATTGGGGACTAATCAGAAGGCGTTTCACCTACTATTTCTGTCTCATACTTTCTACGGCCTCATCACTAATTCTGCTAAAATTTATT
>NW_007097505.1:0-423 GCF_000164805.1 Carlito syrichta
CCGTCAATTCTATCTCAAAGGTCTTTGAGATCCAGTCTGATATCTCCATCCAAGTCCTTAAGGTTACCAATCTGAATGATTACCAGGATCTCTGCGTAATCATCATTTTCCTCATACTTTTATTCTCTGGTGCGCTAGCCACATTCATTTTATTACCTTGCTTATGTATCTTTGGTGTCTTCTTCACTGTAGAGAGAAGAGCTCTATCTTCTTACACATCACATGTCAACATTTATGACTGAAATGCATCAACTGTGGCTTGAAGGACTTGAGCACCTGTGGATTGTTCTCTTCATCTCACAGAAAGTCTCTTTGAATGCACTCTAGTATTTTTCTTCAGAAGAGAAGCATGTTCCCAGTGAAATGTGGGTCCTGGCATCCACCTGACTCTGTCATGTATTACTAATTGACTGCTTCTACTTT
>NW_007097506.1:0-771 GCF_000164805.1 Carlito syrichta
GGTGGTCCTCCAAGACAACACTTGTCCATCCCCCTTACTCAAGACTGACTGAACTGTCAGTTGGATGGGAAAAAATGAACTCTGCTGGAATGTTTGAAAGAAAATGTGTTCAAAAGAAAGTTTGTGATTTAAAGTTGAAAGCAAGAATTTGAAACAATTTAAAGGAGCTCACAGCTGTCATTCCAGTGTCTCAGAGCCTGAGGTGGAAGGACTACTTGAGGTCAGGAGTTTGAGACCAGCTTGGGCAGCATAGTGAGTCCTTGTCTCTAAAAATTTTTTTTTAATTTTTTGAAGAAATTATTTAAAAGAATATGTGGATTCCAGAATAATCTCAATTTTTAAATAGCATATACTCAGAAAGGTCCTCCCGATGCCCTGTCTAAAGTAGCTCCTCACCCCCAGAGTTTTCTTCTGTCTTACCATCCTCTTATCCATTGACATGTCTGCAGGTGTCTTGTTTATTATTTAGTGTCTTTTCTCCAACATGATACAGGCCTTGTGAGAGCAAGGCCTGGGTCTGACTTGTTCACTCCTGCAAGCCCAGTGCCTATAACCATGCCTGTCATTAAGTAGGTACTCAAAAAATAATTTAAGTGAATGGTTCATCCCCAGGCATCACTGTTGGCAGCGACTTCTTGGACAGAGGGTGATATTTTTGTTTGTTATCTTGTATATATAGATTTAGTCACAAAAACTGCAGACTGCATGGTTGCCCTTTATAATTTGTCATTCTAATTTGTTGACCAGAAATGATGTTAGTTTTGCATTGAG
>NW_007097507.1:0-645 GCF_000164805.1 Carlito syrichta
TTACCTTTGTGCATGGGGATAGATAAGGGTCCTGTTTCAATCTTCTGCATGTGGTCAACCAGTTTTCCCAGCACCATTTACTGAATAGGTTCTCTTCTCCCCACTGGTAGGTGGTGGGGGCTTTGTCGAAGATGAGTTGGTTGAGGAATTGAGGTTTTGCTTCTGGAATCTCAATTCTGCTCCATTGATCTATATACCTGTTCCTGTACCAATACCAAGCTGTTTTGATGATTGTAGCTTTATAGTAAAGTTTGAAGTCTGGTATTGTGATACCACCTGCTTTCTTTTTTTTACTGAGGATTGTTCTGGCTATTCTTGGACGTTTGTGTTTCCATATGAATTCCTGTGTTGTTTTTTCTAGGTCTGAGAAGAATGTTGTTGGTAATTTAATGGGTATTGCATTGAATTTGTAGATGGCCTTAGGTAAGATGGACATCTTCACAATGTTGATTCTTCCGATCCATGAGCATGGAATATTTTACCACTTGTTCGTGTCAGCTTTGATTTCTTTGAGCAGTGTTTTGTAATTTTCATTATAAAGGTCTTTCAAGTCTCTGGTTAGGAAGATGCCAAGGTATTTCATTTTTTTTGTGGCTATTGTGAATGGAATTGTGTTTTTTATTTGGGTTTTCTGTTTGTTTATTA
>NW_007097508.1:0-789 GCF_000164805.1 Carlito syrichta
AGGAGCTGATATCTGAGATAACAGTAATAAAGAATACTGTGAATGAAATAAATAACAAATTGATAAGCATGGAAAGCAGAATTACCCAAGCAGAAGAAAGAATCTCAGAGCTTGAGGACCAAAATATAGAAATAACCCAAACTCTTAAAAACACAGAAAATAAGCTCAAAAAGACAGAACAAAACCTTCAAGAGATGAGTGACTACCTCAAGAGGCCTAACCTAAGAATAATCGGACTCCCTGAGGCAGAAAGAGAAACAGAGACCACATTGGAAGAAACTTTCCACGAGATCATTCAAGAAATTTTCCCTTATCTAATCAGTGATACAAAAATTCAAACACAAGAGATTCAGAGAACCCCCGCAAGACAACAAATGAGAAGATCAATTCCTAGACACATAATAATTCGCCTAAATAAAGTAGGCACAAAAGAAAAAATCCTAAAGGCAGCAAGAGAAAAGGCCAGATCACCCACCATGGAAGACCAATCAGAATAGCAGCAGATTTATCTGCAGAAACCCTGCAGGCTAGGAGAGCTTGGAGCCCTATCTTCAAAGTCCTAAAGGATAAACAATTTCAACCAAGAATAACCTACCCAGCCAAGCTAAGCTTCATCAGTGAGGGAGAAATAAAATCTTTCCCAGATATCCAATCCCTAAGAACTTATGCAGCCACAAAAACAATAACTCCTGGGTCAATGATGACATCAAAACAGAGATCAAAAGATACCTGGAAACAAATGAAAATAAAGAAACATCTTACCAAAATCTCTGGGATGCCTTAAAGCTG
>NW_007097509.1:0-1269 GCF_000164805.1 Carlito syrichta
CTTCCAAGTAGCTGGAACTACAGTAGCGCGCTACCCGCCCAGCTAATTTTTTGATTTTTTTATAGAGATGAGGTCTTGCTGCCCAGGCGGGTCTCGAACCCGTGGGCTCAGGCAATCCACTCACCTCAGCCTCTCAAAGGCGTGAGATTACAGGCTGAGCCACCAAGCCTGGCTTGTGTTTTTGAAAAGACAAAGTTGGTAAATTTGTCTTTACATAAATTATGTATTTTTCCAGAATATAACTTTTATTTTCTCATCATTGTATTAAGGTTTAGGAGCAAGATAAAAATGCATTTCTCGTTCTCAGTCTGTCTTTTTCAAACGTTATTATGAGAGTGCTTTGAGTTACTCAAAGCTTTAGCAGGAAAACCACCCGGAAAAGATTCACCCTAGTGTCCTTTCCCACTATCATAAGGCTCTTGCTCATTCTTTTCATCAAAGAAGGCAATTTTGGGAGTGTTTTGATGAAAAATCATTAGACCTCCACCTTATATTTCTAATTTGTCTCCTTCTAACTTTTTTTTGTTTCCTGATCTTAAAAAATTATTTAAAGAGCACTCATTTTTCTTCAATTAATATCAGAAAGTCTACATTGACATGGTTAAGTTCCCAGGAACCTCAGCTCGTTAGGGATGGATTAATAACTAAGGGTGATTAATCCATCACTTACAAACATGTTTTGAATTTGATGGAGCTTATGTTCAGAAATAAAATTCATATCTTCCATTTTCCTATTTTAATTCCATGTTTTCACAAAATTTTTGAAGTCCTCTGTAAGGCAATAGCAAACTTAAGCGATGCGCATGTTTATTGTGGCATTCGATTTGGTAACTTGCACACCTGAGATAACTCTCCTGGCTAGAGTCCAATATTTGACACAGGACTTTTAATAAGACTCTTAACCTTCTGTCCAAACTGAAGGATACTACAAGTAATAGTCCAAGAAAACATGTTTTAAAATGTGTGGAATTTAATTATTTATTGTTTTCTCACAGACTCAATTTAGTTCAGGTTTAGGGTAAAAATCTAATAAGTTAATAGGTACAATATCATTATTGGACTTAGATAAGGAATGTCTGGGGTGATTAGTGGCCCTTTGTATTGACAAGAGAGTTGACTCTGTGCAAAGATGTGCTTCTTGGGTTGCAAGGAGTTACAGTGATGCTATTTGGCTTCCACTGGAGTACAAGGTCTCAGTTTAATACTAGTCAAACTGCATTATGGCTCTTCCCTCTTTTACTAAACAAAATCCAAAGTTTTTAGCTTTTA
>NW_007097510.1:0-769 GCF_000164805.1 Carlito syrichta
TCCTAACACACCATGTTTCTTCTAAACATATACATGAGGAAATTTGCTTTTTTCCAGTCCATACTGGGAAGAGAGGGAAGGAACTAGAAGGGCACAGTCAATATTTCCTGATACTATAATAATGATAATAACAGCAAACACTTCCATCGTAATTAAAATGCACCTGGTACTATTTTAAGTAGTCTAGATATGTGGCTCATGTAATTAACTCACTAATCCAGAGTGGGCTTCTGTTGTGAGTCTCCTTACTGTCTAGATGAGTAAACTGAGGCTAAAAGAGTTCACAAACTTGCCCAAAGTCAAACAGATTGTAAGCGGCAGATCTGGCTTTCAAAACAAGTCGATGTGTGAGCTAACTGAACGCCCTTAACTAGTCTGCCTCTAAACATCCCCACATGGGACACAGGAAGAAGATAATGAGAAGAACCTGGAAGAAAAGGAATCGAGAATACACAAAGACTTTCCCCAGTCACTTGGCAGGTTTCACTACAACTTTATCAAGAGAAAGTAGAGATTTGTATCAGCACCTCATTACACAAATGACCTTCACAAGACCTTCAACTTGAGGCTTAATTAGATCCAGGGAAAAGGCTGCAGGTAAAATGTGATAAGTTAGGTTTTATTTCTGGAAAACCATTAGAATCAATAAAAATACAAAAATAATCACAAGAATACATGAAAGAAACATAAATGTAAGCTTTTTGTGTGGACATTTCTTATGTTAAACATTTAACATAAGTTTTGTTTCTGCACATACTAGTCTTGTTGA
>NW_007097511.1:0-779 GCF_000164805.1 Carlito syrichta
ATGAACGTAATTGTACACCTAACCCTTAACTGTACCCCACAAAACTATAATAAAAATACTGATTAATTATTAAAAAAAAAAAAAAAAAGAAGGAAAAACATAGTACTAATATATGACGTTGTCTCCTCAAACCTTATGTTGAAATCTTATCCCCGGGGAAGGGGCAAAATGGCTACCAAGAGGCAGTCAGCTGTCATCACTCTCATGGGGCAAATCAAGGAAGATGGCCACATAAGTGGGAGAACCCCCGTAGTCAGAGCAGGTTGGCATAGAGGATACACTCCATAAGCCACACTGGAAGAGTGAGTTCCACAGAAAGCAGGAAAGAGAGCAGCCTGTTTTGGAGCCAGAAAGCTCCCACCCTGCTTGGGTTGCAGTGGAAGCAAAGAACTGCCTGTGGATGTGAGAAAGTGGTGAATGTGGGAAATTAGGAGCTCAGCACTCCTGCTACAGTCTGGGAGGGTCTTCTGAGCTTCGTGGGACTTTAGTCCCACACAGGAAATGGCCTGGATATGGCACAGCTGTGCACTGCTTGTGTCCAGGTAGAGCTGGGAACCCATTCAAACTCTGAATGCCTATGGCCAAACCATCTTCTGCGAACTTGATCTATGCAGGCTGCACTTGGCAGCCAGCACCCAGGTGAGGAGGGAACATAAATCCCAGCATCTTTTATTTCCCTTAGAGTCAATTATGCTTTTTGCAGTAAGCTTTGGTGAGAGACTCTGTTGCTGAAATGCATTTTACTTTGAACATGGATAACCTCTACCAAGGGAAAGGAA
>NW_007097512.1:0-834 GCF_000164805.1 Carlito syrichta
CACTCTAACACCATCATAACTGGGGACTTTAATACCCCACTCACAACCATAGACAGATCATCAGGACAAAAAATCAGCAAGGAGATCCGGAACCTCAATGTGACTTTGGGCCAAATGGACTTAATTGATACCTACAGAACACTCCATCCAAAGACCACAGAATACACATTCTACTCATCACCACATGGAACATATTCTAAGATTGACCACATACTTGGCCATAAATCAAGGATAAGCAAATTTAAAAGGACCGAAATTCTACCATGTATCTTCTCGGACCACAGTGGAATAAAAATGAACATTGACACCAACAAAGTCCCCCCAAAATCCACAAAGACATGGACACTAAACAGCATGATACTAAACAACTCCTGGGTCAATGATGAAATCAAAACAGAGATCAAAAGATACCTGGAAACAAATGAAAATGAAGAAACATCTTACCAAAATCTCTGGGACGCCGTGAAAGCTATAGTAAGAGGGGAATTTATATCCCTACAAACACACATGAAGAAAATGGAAGGAACACAAATTAACAACCTAACAAGCCACCTGAAGAAGCTGGAAAAGCAAGACCACAAAAACCCTAATTTCAGCAGAAGAATCCAGATCACCAAAATAAAAGCCCAAATCCAGAACATAGAAGACAAAAAGATAATACAAAAAATCAATGAAACAAAAAGCTGGTTCTTCGAAAGGATAAACAAGATCGATGGTCCCCTAGCTAGACTGACCAAGAAAAAACAAGAAAAAAATCAAATAAGCACAATAAGAAACACAAAAGATGAAGTCACATCTGACCCTGAAGAAATACAAAAGATCATTAGAGACTGA
>NW_007097513.1:0-490 GCF_000164805.1 Carlito syrichta
TCCTGGGCGACAGAATGAGACTCCAACTCAAATAAATAAATAAATAAACCCCCAAACAAAAAAACTATGAACAAATTCCTTTTTTTTTTTTTTTAACTATAGTCCACCCCTCCAACGGTCTGAGGGACAGTGAACTGGCCCCCTGTTTTAAAAGTTTCAGGGCCCCTGCTCTAAGAGATATGTTTACTCCCCCCACATTTTGAATCACAGTGTATAATTCTGTTACCTAATCCTTTCACCTAGCCTTGTTTTTAGGATTCATCAGTGCAAGATTTTTTTTTAGCTAAAGTGCATTTGCATTTATTGCCTTACAGGATTTAAATGTGAATAGGCCACAATTGTCCATTCTATCCCTGGTAGGTCGTTGGGCAGTTCTCCATGTTTGGTAGTATGGACACTGTTTTGAATACTCCCGTTCCTATCCCCTTGTTCACAAGACTGTTGGATTCTGAGTGGATCCGCAAGGTCAGGAAGGCACAGGCTCCTCCTT
>NW_007097514.1:0-685 GCF_000164805.1 Carlito syrichta
AAATTTATAGCCTTCATTGCTATTCTGTAAAAAATTCCAAATATAGAATGACTCAAAACATCTACCTAAATTAACTTGGCCTTTATTTATTGAGGCCTATTTGGTAGTGCTGCAGTTGGGAGATACAGACTTGAATGAGGACCGAGGCCCTGAATCTCATGAGACTTGCAGTGTAGTGGAAAGAATATCATCAAACCAGTAACACTAATTAATGACAATTTTGACAGGTGCTACCCAGGGACTATGCAGTTTAAACCATCATCTGAGAGTTCAAAAAAATGTCTGTGTTCTTAAGTGAGAGATTGTTGAAATAGGGTTTGTGAGAGAGATACTGTGTATACTATCTTGTCAATAACCCTTCCATTTCTGTAAAAACTCTGGCTGGTGAGGAGTAGCAGTTCAACTTAGCAGAAGGAGGACACTTTAGTGTCCAGTGGGCTAATCTCATCCCTTACGAGCTATGAGACCTCAGGGATGAATTATCTTCTTGGAGGCTACTACTTCTAGATGAGTAGAGCTGATTTTCAGGGCCCTTATAAAGTTACTTTCCATGTTTTTTTTTTTTTGAGTTGGAGTTTCACTCCATCACCCAGACTGGAGTGCAGTGCTGCTCCCAGCCACCGCAGCCTCTACCCACTGACTCCGGTGATCCTTTCGCTCAGCCTTCAAAGTAGCCGGATTACAG
>NW_007097515.1:0-746 GCF_000164805.1 Carlito syrichta
TCTCTGATTCTTCTAATTTTATTTTATCATCTAACTTTCCCCCAATTCTATGAGCCCACTGGTTAGTCATCTTTAGAAAGAGTTGCATGAGACTGCCTGAACTGAAAAATAAGAACTTGGACAAACTTAAAAAAACCTGAAGCTACACCCTACCATGCATACTGATATGCAATTTATTAAAGACAAAAGCAACAATGTTAATTAATATCTAGAATTATTCATTCAAATGCTTTTAGTTTTTTTTCTAGCCTTTTCTGCTCCCTCTTATGACTTTCCTAAAAGAAAAACTATCTTCTATCACTTATTCTATTTGTGTTGAAGTGATTTTTTTTTAATTTTAAGACTGATTTGTTCTTCAGTGTTTTCTTCTTCTCTCTCTCCTCTCTGGCTCTCCTTCTGGGTGATGGGTGCTTTAATAATCAGCTCAAGGGAGGAACCTACTGCCTCCAGGATGAACATTGTTAAAAGCTGAATATTGGTTTTCAGGCTTCAGCTTCCCAAATTCTAAACTACTCAAGAACTTTACTGGTCAAATACCAAGAGAAAAGATCCTGAAGAAAAATAGAGAGAGAAGCCGAGCTCAGTGGCTCAGCCTGTAATTCCAGCACTTTGGGAGGCTGAGGTGAGTGGATTGCATGAGCCCGCGGGTCGAGACCCGCCTAGGAAACTTGGCGGGCCCTCATCTCTACAATGAATCAAAAAATTAGCCGGGCGTGGTAGCACGCGCCTGTATTTCTGGCTACTTG
>NW_007097516.1:0-707 GCF_000164805.1 Carlito syrichta
ATTATTGCAAGTCATTCCACTGTAAGACCCTTAAATTAGCATATATGAGACCTCTGCCCTTATTTCTCTCTTGCAAATAAGATTAGACAATCTCTTCTATCTACCACATATTGAACCTAAGGGGTAAGATATTTAGAGGAGACAGTACCCTTGAAATAATGTTTTTATTCTATATTTCAATATATTTAGTTTTTTCTTCTTTTCTCTGATCCATTGTTTTCTTTTGCGAGTAATACCTGAGACTTCTTGCCATTTTTTCTTTTTACATTAATCTTTATTTCCATTGTGTTGTCAATGTCAGGTTTTCTTAGGTAGTGGTATTTTTTCTCTGTATTTTAAGTACTAAAAAATTGAGTTTCTGGCCTACAGATTTATGTCATCTACATTTCATCATCGTTCACAAATTCAAATAACCTCGTAAAATAAAACTGTATGCCTTTATCTGAAGTACTTTTGGAGGTTGATCATATTAAACAAACTCCCTTCAAATTTAATGCAGATATCTTCACTAAAAATGTAGACCATAGGGTCATCATTGGCACACCTTTTAGTTTTGTATGCTGCACTTTTAATGTTTTATACAATATAATTCAGAGGAGTAAATATGTCAACAATGCACCTTAAAGATCTGGAATCCATATGTGGTCAGAAGGATGATATAATGCCACAATGGAAATTGTGGATGTTGAGTGTCTACTCTGTATAGG
>NW_007097517.1:0-746 GCF_000164805.1 Carlito syrichta
AGCTTCTGCAAGTCAAAGAAACTATCAAGAGAGCAGAGAGACAGCCTACAGACTGGGAAAAAGTATTTGCCAACACCAGGTCTGACAAAGGCTTAACATCTTGGATCTACAAGGAACTCAAACATGCTGAAAAGAAAAAAAAACCCATTACAAAATGGGCAAAAGATATGAACAGACACTTCACAAAGGAAGACATCTGAGCAGCCAACAGACACATGAAGAAATGTTCAACCTCACTAATCATCAGAGAGATGCAAATCAAAACCACACTGAGATACCACCTAACTCCAGTCAAAATGGCAATTATCAAAAACCCAAGAAATAACAGCTGCTGGAGAGGATGTGGTGAAAAGGGAACACTTCTACACTGTTGGTGGGAGTGTAAACTAGTGCAACCTCTGTGGAAAGCAGTTTGGTGATTCCTAAAAGCTCTAAATATCAACCTTCCATATGACCCCACAATCCCCCTACTGGGAATATACCCTGAAGAACTCAAATCACTCTATAAAAAAGATACCTGCACACGTATGTTTATCGCAGCATTGTTCACAATAGGAAGAACCTGGAAGCAACCATGATGCCCATCAAAAGAGGACTGGATTAAAAATAGTGGTACATATACATGATGGAATACTACGCAGTCATAAAACAGAACAAAATCATGAATTTCGCAGCAACCTGGATGGAACTAGAGTCTATAATACTGAGTGACCTCTCACAGAAACAAAGATCCGAGTATCACATGT
>NW_007097518.1:0-653 GCF_000164805.1 Carlito syrichta
TGAGCCACCGAGCCTGGTTTAGGATTAGTGAGTTTGACATGTACAATGCACATGATAATCAGTTTTGGTGGAGAACTTATGCTAAAGTGAGAGTAATGATCTTAATCACATAGGAGGGCCTCATTAGAGCCTTGAGTATTTATTTATTTTATTTATTTATTTTTTTTGAGTTGGAGTCTCACTCTGTCGCCCAAACTGGAGTGCAGTGGCCACTCCCAGCCACTGCAGCCTTGACTTGCTGGGCTCCAGCGACCCTTCCACCTCAGCCTTCCAAGTAGCTGGAACAACAGGCGTGTGCTACCATGCCCGGCTCATTTTTGATTTATTGTAGAGATGAGGTCTCACCACGTTGCCCAGGCGGGTCTCAAACCCGGGGACTCAGGTCATCCACTCACCTCAGCCTCCCAAAGGTGCGGGATTACAGGCTGAGCCCCCGAACCCGGCAAGCCTTGAACATTTAATCCTTAATGAGAATCCGTGTGAGTATCAAAAAATTTGTATAAAATTGGTGTGTTTTGGGGTTAAAAAAAATGAAAAATTTCTCGGGGTACCTGTGAACATACAAAATTTCAAAGGGCTCACTGATTAACACACATCATCATTTTAAACAAAGCAATCTGATACTCCAAGCAAATCACTGACAATTGTAAGCC
>NW_007097519.1:0-690 GCF_000164805.1 Carlito syrichta
CAAATCCTGAATTGTACTTCACATCTTTAAAATTTTTTAAAGAAGGAAATTATTTTGCCATACACAAAATCAGTCTTTTGCAGGGACTTGGGGTGGAGACAGCAGGAGGTAACTGCTAATGGGTACTGGAATTCTTTGGGAGAGGGAAAAATTGTTCTTAAATTAGTGTGTTTATTATTCAACTTGTGAATATCCTAAAAATCACTCAATTATTTACTTTAGAAGGGTGAATGTTATGCATGTGAATTAGAGCCCAATTTTTAAGTGGGGGTAAAAAAATGGGTGGCATAAGCATCTATAAATTAATTGTCCCCCTTCCAAAATTATTATTAGTAGAATGTGTGTGATCACATGAAAGATATATTCAAGAAATATAGCTATTCATAGACCATTGCCATAAAATGACTGCTTTTTCTCTAAGATCACAATCTTATGGAGAACACAGCACACAGTGTGCTGAGAATTGAAGGTGACTCCTTCTTCACCAGCAAAATCAAATGAATGAATCTAAGCAGTCAGTAAGATGACAGATATAGAAACTCATATCCTACTAAGCTGACTTATGGAGTCATTAAAATGGTTTACAAACCACAGATTACTAGATTCAGATGAATTTTATTTTTTAGTATTAAGAAATTTAACACAAAATCAATTCACATATATGAAGCATTATTAAAAGCTTATCATTTA
>NW_007097520.1:0-734 GCF_000164805.1 Carlito syrichta
GATTCCAGGATATACATGACAATATGGGTTGTAAACCGATAACTTCACAAAGAGAGAATGAGGGGTAAGACTGTGAATCAATTACTCTCTTGCACTTATGGGAAAGTGGCTTGTGACTATTTTGTTTTCTCACATCCCTATCTATCAGGTTAGGTGCTTGCAGGTTGAGTTTCAACAAGGAATAATTTCAATTGTTTTTATCCCCTCTCTGCCACATGTCCTGTATATGCTGCACTCTGAGGTCTTCAAAGTCTGCGGCCTCAGGCAGTCTGACCATTATAGCTTTGCTGGACTTTGTCCACCCAGCTCTCTCAGCCTGGCATTTCACTCTGTAAGCTCTATAGCTCTGGTGTCTTATTGACAGTCCTACCACCAGTGTTTCAGTAGGCATTACCCTAGTGAGAGTTCTCCATGGTAATTGCGACCCCACATTTATGCTCGGCATTGCTCTATTGGGAACTCTCTATGGTGATTCTGCACCTACAATAAGTCTTTGGCTGAGCTGCAGGCTTATGATGACATCTTTTGAAATCTGAGTGAATGCTACCAAGCCTTCATGGCTCCTGCTTTCTTCAAGGCTGCAGAGTTAGCACCACACTCACATCGCCAAGTTTTATGGCTTGTATCTTCCAGAGCTGCTAAAGGAGCCACATCTGGAGCTCCTGGAGTCACCATGCACCACCTAGAACAGCTGGGATGCAGGAAGCTATGTCTTGAGTGGTGTCCTGGGCCTA
>NW_007097521.1:0-815 GCF_000164805.1 Carlito syrichta
GCTTGCTAGCCAACAGATTTAAATAGGTCACAACCTAGGCAGCAAGCTTGCTAGCCAACTGACTTAACTAGCTGTCTTAGCTTGCTGGCCTGCTTTCTTGCCTGTTGAATTAACTAGCATACTACATAGCTAACCAGCTGGCTATCCAACTGAATCAGCTACGTGACTTATCTAGCTAGCCAGCTATCTAGCCAGCTGACTTAACTAGCAAGTTACCTAGCTAGCCAGCTGCTTTCTCAGCTGACCTAGCTTGGTAACATAACTAGCTAGACAGCTGGCTAGACAGCTGACATAAATAGCTAGCTGCCTAGCTAGCAAGCTGGTTAGCCAACTGTCTGACTTAGCTAGTTAGCCAGCTGGCTAGTCAGCTGACTTAATTGCCTAGCTACCTAGCTAGCCAGCTGACTTAACTAGCTGAAGTAACTAGTGAGCCAGCTGGCTACCCATTTGAGGTAACCAGCTTTTTAACTAGCTAGCCTGCTGGCAAGACAACTGATTTCACCAGCTGACTTAAGAAGCTAGCCAGCTGGTTAGCCAACTCACTAAACTAGCTCACTTAACTAGCTGGCCAGCTGGCTAGCCAGCTGACTTAATTGCCTAACTACCTAGATAGCCAGTAGCCTAGCCAGCTGACTTAACTAGCTGACATAATTAAGTAGCCAGCTGGCTAGCTAGCAGACTACCTAGCTAGACAGATTGATAGTCAACTGATTTAACTAGCTGATATAACTAGATAGCCTGATGGCTTGCCAGCACTCTTAAGTAGCTTCCTACCTACATAGACCTCTAGCGTGACAACTGATTTAACTACCTAC
>NW_007097522.1:0-589 GCF_000164805.1 Carlito syrichta
TTCATATGGAAACACAAATGTCCAAGAATAGCCAGAACAATTCTCAGCAAAAAAAACAAAGCAGGTGGTATCACATTACCAGACTTCAAACTCTACTATAAAGCTACAATCATCAAAACAGCTTGGTATTGGTACAGGAATAGGCATATAGATCAATGGAATAGAATGGAGATTCCAGAAACAAAACCTCAATTTCTCAACCAACTCATCTTCGACAAAACCTCCACCACCTACCACTGGGGAGAGGAGAACTTATTCAGTAAATATCAACCCCCCATACGACCCCGCAATCTCCCTATTGGGAATATATTCAGAAGAATACAAATCACTCTATAAAAAAGACACTTGCACACATATGTTTATCGCAGCATTGTTCACAATAGCAAGAACCTGGAAGCAACCATGCTGCCCATCAAAAGAGGACTGGATTAAAAAAAGTGGTACGTATACACGATGGAATACTATGCAGCCATAAAAAAGAACAAATTCATGAATTTTGCAACAACTGGATGGAACTAGAGACTATAATACTGAGTGACCTCTCACAAAACAGAGGTCCAAGTATCACATGTTCTCACTCATATAATGG
>NW_007097523.1:0-651 GCF_000164805.1 Carlito syrichta
GACTCAGGCAATCTACTCACCTCTGCCTCCCAAAGGCGCGGGATTACAGGTGGGACCACCGAGTCCAGCTTCTTAGTTGTTTTTTCATTAACTACTGAGTTAAATAAAATCTCTTATATGTGTTCATTTTATATTTGTATGAAAGTCTAGTTTTGTTTTTGTTGTTTTTTGCTTTTTTTTGAGTTGTTGTCTCTCTCTGTTGCTCAGACTGGTGTGCAGTGGCAAACTCATGGTCACTCCAGCATTGACCTCTGGGTTCTGGTGATCCTTCTGCCTCAGTCTTCCATGTAACTGGAACTACAGGCACATGCTACCATGCCCGGCTATTTTTTTCTTATTTATTGTAGAGACAAGGTCATGCCAAGTAGGCTGGACTGGTCTTGAAGCCGTGGGCTCAGGCAATTCATTCACCCCAGCCTGGGATTGCAGGCTGAGCCACCAAGCCCATCCTGAAAGTCTAGTTTTAGCTATTTTTGAAAATATAAGATTCCTTTAGTCCTAATAGATGCAAGACACATTGTGCAAATATTAAACTTTTTTTCTATGTGGTATAGGATAGTTGAAGAGGAAAATGTGGTAGTATCACTGTGGTACATGCAAAACATTAATAGTTTCTGAGGAACATAAACCAGGATACTTCATAGGAGGACC
>NW_007097524.1:0-794 GCF_000164805.1 Carlito syrichta
CCCAGCTGATTTTTTGCTTTATAGTAGAGAAGAGGTCTCGCTGCCCAGGCGGGTCTCGAACCCACGGGCTCAGGCAATCCACTCACCTCAGCCTCCCAAAGGCACGGGATTACAGGCTGAGCCACCGAGCCCGGCTAAAAAATCATTTTTAATTGTGGTAAAACACACATGATAGAAAATTTACATCTTAAACATTTTATGTGTGTAATTCAGGGGCACTGAGGGCATTCATATTCTTGTATAACCACCAACACCTCCCATCTCCAGAACTCTATCTTAGAAAATGAAAAGTATGGACTCATTAAACAATAACTCCACATGCACACCTCCCCTGACTTCTGGAAGATACCATTCTACTTTTTTCTCTCCATAAACTTGACTATCCTAGGTACCTCACATAAGTGAAATCGCACAAAAGTTGTCTTTCTGTGTCTGGCTTATTTCACCTAGCATAATGCCCTCAAAGTTCATTAATGTTGTAGTGTGCCAGTATTTTCTTCTTCTTTTAAGTTGAATAATATTCCTATTGTATGTATATACCACATTTTGTTTCATCCATTAATGGACACAAGTTACTTCCACTTCTTGGCTATTGTGAAGAAGGCTGCTATGAAGATGGATGTACAAATTTCTCTTTTAGACTTTCATTTCTTTGGCACATATGCCCAGAAGTAGAACGGCATGAAAATTCTGTTTAATTTCTTGAGGAATTGCCATATTGTTTTCCATAGTAGCTGTACCATTTTACACTCCCACCGACAATGTATAGAGCTCCAATTTCTCCTCATTTTTGA
>NW_007097525.1:0-724 GCF_000164805.1 Carlito syrichta
ATGTGACTCTTCCTCCCTGGAACCAGGGCTCTCACATGCTCCTGTGATCCATGCCTCTCAAGCGACCAACAACCACTCTGGGACTGGGGCTCATCATGTAGATCTGGACCTTTCCCAAATGCATGTGCATGGGTTGATGTGGCTCGGAATGCCTCTCTTCACTCCTGAGATCAATGGTCTCTCCTTGTTCTCAGGGGTTTTTGTGTCCACAGCTGTTTTCATTTTATCTTGTGACTGGGGTTTCACCAACATCATGTAGTTTTCACATTTTCCTAAATTGAGTTGTTTTATTTTCTACTTCAGCATGGCTGCAACATCACAGGCATGTTCTGCATTCTCTTTAAAGGGCAGAATTTTAAAGTTTTGAAAGACAGCTTTCCTTGGTGAGTTCTGGAACTCATTTTCAGGCACTCATGCTTGCCAAATATCTGGGCACGCTCTTCATCATTCAAATACACAATTTTCCATGAAACTTGAAGATAAATGGCCTTAATAAATCCCATTATTCTGAAAAAAATAAAATAACAGGTTGGTGGCACAGGGGCGGTGATAAATACCATTTTTAATTTTTCAGTGTCACTATTATCTCTTTCCTCCTGCCTGGCTGCAAGCCCTACCTGGAATGTTGTACATTGCAGGGGAGGCTGGACCTCCCAGGAGACTATCTCCTGAGTTCAGGAAGTATGGAGTCAACTGTTGCCATTAATCACTGTCAGGAATCAAA
>NW_007097526.1:0-690 GCF_000164805.1 Carlito syrichta
CTGTTGTAAAGGTTTTGACTTGATTGCTTCCTGTGTTCCTCACACCTTATCTCACAGCATCACCTACTTTCTTCCCAGCTATTCCATTCATGAAATCTCAGTAGACATTTACTACCTCCTGGTAGGAAACAGAACTGTCAACTGGCAGAACAGTGGGGAAGGAAAACACCCGGATTCCAACAACTTCAGAGTAATGTCCACAAAGCGACAGAAGACTGGAATAAGGAAGCTAACAATAAAAACAATGAGCTGTTCTATATTTGTGTGTTTACTGACCACTTCCTATGTTCCAGGCACTGTGCTAAGTGTTTGATATGGGCCTTCCCACAATATTTGTGAGACATGGGGTTGTAAATATATTAGCTCATTTAATATTCTAATCCTTAGTATCCTAGTACAATAACTTGCCCACAGTCCCAAAAACTATTCACACTATGTAAATGACAGGGTGTAGCTGTGTTCCAGTAAAATCTGTTTATTAAAAAAATGCAGTAGGTCATATTTGGCTCATGAGTCATACAGAGTGAGAAAGAACTTTTATCGAATAAATGCAGCAATTATCAGGCCCAGAGAGACAATGAAAATGAGATCACTGCCCATTCTGCTTCCCTCTGTGTGTTATGTGTGCATCTCTTGAAACTGCTTGTATTGCCACAGTGGTATAAATAATGTAATAATTCCATACCTGAA
>NW_007097527.1:0-791 GCF_000164805.1 Carlito syrichta
AGGTCGAGGCTGCGGTGGCCAGAACCGGACACTGCACGCCAGTCTGGGCAAAAGAGTGAGACTCCAACTCAAAAAAAATAATAAGAAACAAGAACAGAACGTGTGTTCATAATTCGGGGGAAATTATTTCACTCAGCAAAAAACATTTTAAGGGTCAGCACTAAATTGCCCACTTTGAGAAACTCAGAAAAACGAAAAGGAGATTTTAAAACTGGCAGTGTCTCACTGTAGTTTGTGGCTGACTGGAGCCCTTTCTTGGCTAGTATTCAAATATCTTTTATCTTCATGTAATCTAATATATTTATTACTATAGTCAATGCCTTAATGACACTATCAGCTTCCCATTTTCACTACTCCTTATTGCTTATCTCTCTTGGTATTTAAAAATCATTTTGCATTGTAAAGAAAAAGACTTAAGATGAAGTAACCTAGCAATGTGCACAAAGATCATATTTTTATAAATGCTGCCTATTGTTCCTTTGACAAGGAGTAAGAATCTCCTGTGGACAGTAAAAAGGTTTCATTGAAAGATTATAATTTGTAAAACAACACATATTTTGGTCATTTAAAAAAATCTAGCTTCTCCAACTTTTTAGAAAGATGGTGTCAGATAAGGAGTTAGTGACTCTTCTGGTAGTTTCAGTTTATAATTAGTCTTGAAGCTTAAAAGCCGGTTGCAGAATTGGGACAATGGCAAGTTCTAATAGAAACCTTTTGGTGTCATTTCATCCTCCCGGATTCTAAAGCATGTATTTTCTCTGTCACGGGACAAAGAAATAGACAGGTCTCCA
>NW_007097528.1:0-920 GCF_000164805.1 Carlito syrichta
CGTATTCCATCATGTATATGTACCACATTTTTTTAATCCAGTCCTCTTTTGATGGGCAGCATGGTTGTTTCCAGGTTCTTGCTATTGTGAACAATGCTGCGATAAACATACGTGTGCAGGTATCTTTTTTATAGAGTGATTTGTGTTCTTCAGGGTATATTCCCAGTAGGGGGATTGCAGGGTCATATGGAAGGTCAATTTTTAGAGCTTTTAGGAATCGCCACACTGCTTTCCACAGAGGTTGCACTAGTTTACACTCCCACCAGCAGTGTAGAAGTGTTCCCTTTTCACCACACCCTCTCCAGCAGCTGTTATTTTTTGAGTTGTTGATAATTGCCATTCTGACTGGAGTTAGGTGGTATCTCAGTGTGGTTTTGATTTGCATCTCCCTGATGATTAGTGAGGTTGAGCATTTCTTCATGTGTTTGTTGGCTTCTCGAATGTCTTCTTTTGTGAAGTGTCTGTTCATATCTTTTGCCCATTTTATAATGGAGTTGTTTGTTTTCTTCTTTTCAGTACGTTTCAGTTCCTTGTAGATCCAGGATGTTAAGCCTTTGTCAGACCTAGAGTTGGCAAAGCCTTTTTCCCAGTCTGTAGGCTGTCTCCCTGCTCTCTTGATGGTTTCTTTGGCTTTGCAGAAGCTTGTCAGTTTAATAAGGTCCCATTTGTCTATCTTCTCTCTTAAGTCCTGTGGGTTTCGGGTTTTGTACAGGAATTGGATGCCAGTTCCGATTTCGATGAGAGTATTTCCTTCCTTTTCTAAGGTTCTTATGGTTTGAGGTTTTACATTTAGGTCTCTGATCCATTTGGAGTTAACCTTTGTGCATGGGGATAGATAGGGGTCCTGTTTCAATCTTCTGCATGTGGTCAACCAGTTTTCCCAGCACCATTTACTGAATAGGTTCTCTTCTCCCCACTGG
>NW_007097529.1:0-765 GCF_000164805.1 Carlito syrichta
CGAATACTAGGCCTTATTCATTCTAACTATATTTTTGTACACATTTGCAGACTATTGATTAGACTTTTTTTCTCACATGAGCTAGACCTGCGGGACAGACAAGGATCATATTTCCTTGTTTGTGTTTTATGATTAAAGCATAGCGATTTTGGTAATAGACACAGTCAAAAAGCCCATAGATTAATTTGCAAGTACAAAGTTCTTGTATTCCTGTGTCATTATCACAGCTTCTATTAATGACGGTATTTTCTTTCCTAGATTCCACCATAAATGGAAGAAAGGAAAAGTTTTGGGGATCAAGTCTGAAAGAACAACATGGTTGTTCATTGCCTCTTCCTATTTAGAAAACACCTCCAAATATGAATACACATGTGTACGTATGCTACATGCATATGTATGTAGAGTCACATGCCCTCAAGATAAAGAATAGTGTAGTATATACATATGATCTTGTCTAAGAGATCAATACTTTTGAGATACAGTCTAAATTCATACATGATCCTTAAAAAATATTTCTTGCTGGGCTCGGTAGCTCAGCCTGTGATCCCAGCGGTTTGGAAGGCCGAGGTGAGTGGATTGCCTGAGGCCGTGGGTTCGAGACCCGCCTCAGCAACTTGACGAGACTTCATCTCTACAGTAAATCAAAAAATTAGTCGGGCATGGTACCATGCGCCTGTACTTCCAGCTACTTGGAAGGCTGAGGTGGAAGGATCGCCGGAGCCCAGCAGGCAGAGACAGCAGTGGCTGAAGGCAGCCAGTGACCTC
>NW_007097530.1:0-786 GCF_000164805.1 Carlito syrichta
CGGGGACTTATTCCAGACTTCATTATGCAAAAAGCATGTGGACAGTAGCGACGTACACCAAGAGACCAAAAACCAAAGCAATCCGAGACCCTTATTCCTGCCTGAAACTCTTCCCCATATTTGATGAACTCTTTGAATAGGATTCGTGGTGAAACCTGGTATCTCCAGTGGAATCCCTTGACAAAACATCTCTCCTCAGATTCTTGTCTCCCTTCTCTTAGCACTGGAGTTTCATATGAACTTTGACCATTTTCCAGCACTCCCCCATCTCTATTTTGTCATGTTTGAGTGGAGGTTTCTTACTGTTTGGGTTTGGCATCTATTGAGTGTTTATCAATTTTTTACATATGTTGCAAGATTTTAAACAGTAACACTACAAGAAGTTAAAAATCTGCTAGAATTGAAGAGGGGTTTGAATTGTTGGATTCAGAATTAGTAGGAATGAAAACAAAGCAATCAAGAAGTGCAGAGAAGGCTCATTACAGGTGAATTGAACTCTGGAGAAAGACTTATTGCTGTGTAATTGGACTGGGGACAGAGAAAAGAGAGCATGTAGAGGCACTTTTGACTGTGGCCTGTGTTCTGTGTTATTATTTCTCTCTCCACATCTAAAGAAAGAATTTTTGAAATGCGGTGTGATCTGATATAAATTTCAACTGAAGGCTATGGGTGCTTGGTAGATGTTCATCTATCTATTTTCCAAGTTTTTATTTCTTGAACTGAACTTTACTGCATTTGTGGCTGGAAAAACTTTCTCCATTTATGCACATGTGGAATGTTCAAATC
>NW_007097531.1:0-494 GCF_000164805.1 Carlito syrichta
ATTTAAAAAAGGCCAATCCTATCAATCCTTCCCATTTTCCTTTCTTGCTGCTCCTCCCTATTTCCTCAACCACAATGGGTCGAAGGCCCCACTGTCAAGTGATTCGAGCCTGTGTCCTGATTAATTATCCTACATAGGAGTTCAAACGTCGACCGAAGTTCTATTGCATAATAGCATATAATATAGTCACTTGGACTTGAATATGTTGTATCCTTTGCTCTTGTGCCAGCATGAGCTCCATTGAGCTCTTTGACACCAGTACATAGACGATGGTGTGAGATCTAGGAGCTTAGCCTGATCCAGTGTAGGCTGCTCTTGAGAGCTGTGACCAGGTAAGGCGGGACCTGGAGCCATACCAGACTGATAGGCAGTTACCAAGGTGTCACGGAGCAATTTCCGAGTAAGGGACATGACCAGAAACGGAAGCAGGAATCTGTTACTGAAGGATGTAACTTCTGATAATAAATCTCCAATGTGATACAAAATAGGGGTTT
>NW_007097532.1:0-531 GCF_000164805.1 Carlito syrichta
TAGTCTCTAATGATCTTTTGTATTTCTTCAGGGTCAGATGTGACTTCATCTTTTGTGTTTCTGATTATGCTTACTTGGTTTTTTTCTCGTTTTTTCTTGGTCAGTCTAGCTAGGGGACCATCGATCTTGTTTATTCTTTCGAAGAACCAGCTTTTTGTTTCATTGATTTTTTTCTGTTATCTTTTTGTCTTCTATGTCCTGGATTTGGGCTTTTATTTTGGTGATCTGGATTCTTCTGCTGAAATTAGGGTTTTTGTGGTCTTGCTTTTCCAGCTTCTTTAGGTGGCTTGTTAAGTTGTTAATTTCTGTTCCTTCTATTTTCCTCATGTGTGTAGGGATATAAATTCCCTCTTATTACAGTTTTTCAGGCATCCCAGAGATTTTGGTAAGATGTTTCTTCATTTTCATTTGTTTCCAGGTATCTTTTGATCTCTGTTTTGATGTCATCATTGACCCAGGAGTTGTTTAGCATCATGCTGTTTAGTGTCCATGTCTTTGTGGGTTTTGGGGGGACTTTGTTGGGTGTCAATG
>NW_007097532.1:2534-36477 GCF_000164805.1 Carlito syrichta
CTAGATTTTTCTCCCTCTCCCCCTCTCCCTCCCCCTCTTCAATTCTGTTTTTGAGGGAAGGTAGGGTTGCTTTTATTTCTCTTCTGCAATGACCTGTTCTTCCTTATGAGGGTCTTCTGGCTTTGTTCACTTTTCCCTCTGCTTTACAGTCTGTCTATTCAGCAGTATGCAGTCTTGGTCGCTAGATTTAAAAAGGGGGCATATAAAAGAGGAAAATAATGGAGGGGGGGGTCAATAGGGAGTTAGAAAGAGAGAAGTGCGAGAGGGAAAACAGATATACATACCAACTATCAGGTGAGAAAGAGACACAGGGCCGGGAAGAGGTGAAGAAAGACATGTAAGAAAGATTCCCTAAAGAATACTGATAGCTACACAGAGACAGGCCAATAAAATCGAGAAACAGTGTAAGTCAGAAGGTAAACACCAAACGTGATCTAAACCAACAGTTACAATGATAAAATCATAAGTCAAAATAAGTGAAAGAGAGAAGTGCGAGAGGGAAAACAGATATACATACCAACTATCAGGTGAGAAAGAGACACAGGGCCGGGAAGAAGTGAAGAAAGACACATAAGAAAGATTCTCTAAAGAGTACTGATAGCTACACAGAGACAGGCCAATAAAATCGAGAAACAGTGTAAGTCAGAAGGTAAACACCAAACGTGATCTAAACCAACAGTTTCAATGATAAAATCATAAGTCAAAATAAGCAATCAGACTAGAGTCACTTCTGTGATATCCGATTCCAGCCTCTCCCTTTTGTTTTTCATTGCAGCATAGGGGTGGGGCTTTATTTCCTGTTTCACACTGTTACCTTAGGAACTGAGGTAAAGTTTGTTGATAGGTGGGCAGGGCAATGGAAGTCTCTGCCTGGAGAATGGTGAGGCAGTTTACCCAGATCTGTTTTTCTTGTCTGGGTCCCCTGGCTTGGGGTCTCGCACTGAGTGCCTCAGCCAGGGTGGGCCCGGAGTTCCAGCGCTCCAAAGCTCCAAAGGGCAGGCAGTGGGCAGTGAGAGTGGCTCTGGGCCCCCCACAGGGTACTTCAGCCAGGAATGGGACCAGTGTCTCTGAGGGGCAGGTGCCCAGAGCTTCCCTGTGCGACCGGCGACTTGGTGCCGGGTGCCGGGCTGGAGACAATGCAGCTGGGGAGAGAGCCGGAGGGGGCAGGGACCCCAAACTCCCACGCACACAGTGGAATAGCAGCGGCAGGAGGCTGCAATATCTGGCCTTAGAAAATGAGGTAAAGTTTGTTGATAGGTGGGCAGGCAATGGAAGTCTCTGCCTGGAGAATGGTGAGGCAGTTTAAGCAGATCTGTTTTTCTCCGATTGACTGGGTCCTCCTGCTTGGGGTCTCGTGCTGAGTGCCTCAGTCAGGGTGGACCTGGAGTTCCAGAACTCCAAAGTTCCAAAGGGCAGGCGGTGAGTGGCGAGAGTGGCGCTGGGCCCCCTACAGAGTACTTCAGCCAGGAATGGGACTGGTGTCTCTGAGGGGCGGGTGCCCAGAGCCTCCCTGTGTGACCGGCGGCTTGGTGCCAGGTGCCGGGCTGGAGACAATGCAGCCGGGGAGGGATCTGGAGGGGGCTGGGACTGGAAACTTCTACACACACAGTAGAACAGCAGCAGTGGGGGTGGGCCGCAATATCTGGCCCTGCGTGGGACCGAAGTTCCTGGGCCTGGCACCAGCACGGTTGGTGGTGGGCTGGGGGATGGGGGAAGAGAAGTAATAGCCTTTTTGGGAACTCACGTTCAGAGAATCTCACCAGTTCACCTATGCCATCGCCATCTTGCTTCATGGGTCAATCTGTTTTTGAAATATATTGTTGCTTCTTGCCAACATGGCCACAATTTTTATTTTTTTACCTAAATGGTGATATTCTGTAGATTAGAATATACTTCACTTAGTTTTATGTCACAAAATAAATCAGCATCTGTTTTTAAAGCTTAGTATGACTTTAATTTTATATGGAAATTTAGAGAAATAAGCATAATTGCTATTCTGAGAACTTTGAGAGGGGGAAACCATAAGAGATGAATACCTATGTACAAAACAAAACAGTAAGCACAATTTTATTCATCTTGGAAACATGAGATTTTTCTAAATGATTTCTCAAATTAAAAATGATTATATGATTCTTGGAAGGTTTGACGTCTGTCATCAATTACCATATTCTGTTTACAAGAAAATGAACCAATGTCTAATGAGAGATTTGTATTTAAGGGTGCTATTCAGTTCCTAATTACCCATTTTTGGGTTACAGGCAGGAAAATAGTGTACATAAAAATCAGTGCTAGAAAAGTGTTACATGACAAATGTGAAAGCAATCAAAAGTATCTCTTATATCATCTTTGTATTCTTTTGAAAAGAAAAAACATTTTGCTTTTCTTGTAGCATATTTTGGTAAAAATTAAATGCATTTTGTGACCAATATACAAAAATGCTTAGAAATTCACTGATTATTTTATGAGTTTATTCGTTCAACAAATACTTGCTAGATGCCACACTATGTCAGGCATTATATTAGGCTCAGGGGATACAAAGATAAAGGCCATTAGCCTTTCCTGAAGGAATTCATTAAAGGAGACCTAAAAATTAAGAGATAATTACATGGCAAGGTGATAAATACCTTGATTAAAACAAAGTGTTAGGAGAACAAAAAGTTAGATACCTATCCCGGCCTCAAGTTCATGGAAAACTTTCTATAGTAGATGCCATGAGTTGAGTCCTGAAAGATTAGTAGAAATTAACCGGATGAAGGGGGCATCACTTTAGACAGAATGAGTTGTATATGGAATGACTTAGCGACGTGATTATGACCCCTTTGAGGAACATCAAGTAATTGGGCAGGACAAGAGTAGAGACTGGTCATGCAGTCAGCCTTATATATCACCAAGGGTTTTGAATATCTAGATTGTTTGGACTTTATCTGAAGATGAGGAGAAGCCATTGAAGAATTGCCCCTGACAAGGAGTGACATCGTCAGATTGAGGCTTAGGACAGTACCTTGGGGAGCATTGAGAAGTAGGTACTTAAGACTGAGAGATCAATTTGGAAGCTGTTGCAGTGATACAGAGGAGGATTGATGGTAACCTGGAATTAAACTGTGGCACTGAGGCGGGGGCAACTGCTAATTAGGATAGGGCAACTGCTATGACTACCCCAAACATTCATGGCTTAGTACAGTAGAGTATTCTTTGTTACTTGCATACAATTTGAGGGTAAACAAGGAAGGGAAAAGGGAAAGGGTTCTCCATACTGTCATTTATGAACCCCAAATTCTCCTACCCAGTGAGTCCACCAATCCCCCAGGGTTATAGAATCCTTGACTAGATCCTCTTTATTTTGTAGTTGCTGGCAGAGGAAGTAACAGTCTTTGACCTGCAAAAAATGATCATTTCTTGTGACTTAGCCTATAAATGCTGTAATAGAGAAAAATGGGAAGGTAAACTCAAAAAGATATTAAGAAAGTAGAACTGGGTGACCAATTAAAATGTAGAAGCTGCTGGAAAGGGAAGAATATGTGGTTTGAGTTTGGTTGAATTATTGGTTGATGTTTGTGTAATCTTTTCAAATAAAGAATATGGTTGTGCTGGGCTCAGTGGCTCAGCCTGTAATCTCGTGCCTTTGGGAGGCTGAGATGAGTGGATTGCCTGAGTCCGCGGGTTCGAGCCCCGCCTGGGCAACTTGGCAAGACCTCATCTCTATAATAAATCAAAAATGAGCCAGGTGTGGTAGTGCATGCCTGTAGTTCCAGCTACTTGGAAGGCTGAAGCGGAAGGATCTCCGGAGTCCAGCAGGTCGAGGCTGCGGTGGCCGGGTGTGACCACTGCACTCCAGTCTGGATGACTGAGTGAGACTCCAACTCAAAAAACAAAAAAAAGAATATGGTTGTTGCAGTAGATTGTGGAGGGAAGATATGGAGTTTGAGATGCTTCCCACAGATCTCCACAGTCCTCACTTCCTCACTTTCTTCAAACCTCTGCTAAAAGAGTAAAATAGCAACACTGTTCTTTTTTCCTGCTACTCCACTTAATTTTCTTCATAACACTTCCAACATAGTGCTCATCTTTTTGCGTATTGATTGTCTCTTTAACTCAAATGAAAACTCTGGGAAGGCAGAACTTTCTTTGTATTGTTAATTGCGACATCCTTAGTGCGTAGAGTACTACATAATAGATATTCAATAAATAATTGTTAAGGTGTGAATGAATCTGCATGGAAATAGCTGGTGGTCTACTGGCTGTCATAATAAGTGCTAATATTTATTGAGTGCTTACTCTGTGACAGATACATTTAAAGTGTCAATTCATGTAATACAGTATAAACTTATATTTCTAATATATGGATAGAGAAACAAAAATACCTATAGCTTAAGAAACTTGACCAAATTCACAAGTTAGTATTAGAAGTAAGATTCACATCAAGGTGTTAGGGGTTGAGTTCATTCTCTTAGTCATTAGGTTATTCTGCCATGTAATTTTGGAATGCTGTGGAGCAGGACTGAAGGCAGAGATGCAGCAGTAAGAATTCAAATGTGAGTGGAGATTAACTTAGACCTTGGGGTTTACTATCTTGTATCTGCCAGTGAGTTCAAAGTGCCCAGTATTCCAGGCATTTCCATGAGCTTATATTTACAGGGCCATTGTTTATTCCAGCTAGCTGTTTACTTCAGTCTCCTTTTCACTTCCTGTAACTGCTCTTCTTTCTCTTCCACATCAAAGCAAACCTAGATTAAAACTTCCTCTCCTTGCCTCTCCAAAATACCATTCCCAAAGGCATTATGTGTATTTAGCAGATTTTATAAGAAGCTTGAGGTGAGGGAAGGAGACACTGAAACATTGTTGAACAAAGAACATGAAGATCGAACATCAAACATCTCTAGCATTTCGATCAGCTTGTCACTGAGACTGTCCCACTTGTGTTACTTCAGTCTCTAGCCTGCCATGACGTTGTTTCCTCTCGTTATTTTCTTTCTCCCCTCCTCTCACCTTGACTCTCCTGCCATATTATAGGTAAGGACTTGGTAGGAGTTATCACTTATTGCCCTTTCTGCTCCTAGGACATACTTTTAGTATTTCACTTTAATACCTAAAGCATTCTCCACACCTAAACCATGAGAATTCTCTTTCCACAAGGCACTCTGGTGTCTGTTGTTAAAAATAATGTTTTCTACCCTATAGCTAGCACACAGGTTTTAGTTTAGGTCTGAAAGTAAATGAAATCTTCCAGAGAATATGGATGACACAAGGGAAGAAATTGGCCATGGAAAGAAGAACAGAGATTGAGAAATAACTACGGAAAGACATACTTTTGAGGAAGTTTTCGTTGTTAGTTTTTTTCAGTTGGGAAAAACTTGGGAAAGAGTCCATGTAAGGGAAAGGGCCAATGAGAGAGTGTGGATAAACATAAAGGCAAGATAGTGGATAATATGGACCAGGTTCTGGAGAAGATGAGTAGGTACGAAATCCAGACTACAAGTGAATGTGCTCTCACAGGACAGGACGGATGTGTACAGTTGAAAAGAACATTGATGCTGGGCATGATATGGTTCATACCTGTAATCCCAGCACTTTGGGAAACCAAGACAGGATTGCTTGAGCCCAGGAGTTTGAGACCAGCCTAGGCAACATAGTCTCATCTGTACAATAAATGTTTTTAAAATAGCCAGATGTGGTGGTGTGCATCTGTAGTTCCAGCTACCCAGGAGGCTGGTGGGGGGAGGGGGGGATTACCTGAGCCCAGGAGTTCAAGGATGTGGTGAACCATGATTGTGCTACTGCCCTTCAGCCCACATGACAGAGTGAGACTCTAAGTCAAAAAAAGAAAGAAACAGAGAGAGATAGAGAGAGAGTGAAAAAGAAAGAAAGGAAGGAAGGAAGGAAGGAGGAAGGAAAGAAGGAAGGAAGGAAGGAAGGAAGGAAGGAAGGAAAGAAAGAAAGAAAGAAAGAAAGAAAGAAAGAAAGAAAGAAAGAAAGAAAGAAAGAAAGAAAGAAAGAAAGAAATTGAATCAAGAGCCAGGCGGAACTGAGTTGGAAGTCAGAGCCTATTACATTCCTGCTATGAAATTCGTTAGATTACTTAACTGCTCTGATCCTCCATTTTCTCAACAGCAGAAAAGGGATAATGCTTTCCTCAATAGAGTTATTATTGCAAGGCTTAAATAAGATAATATGCATTAACAAAGAATCTTATAATGGAATGTGTTGATTATTTCTGTAATCTAATTATAGGTCTTTTGATTTTTATCCCAGATTATCACCAGTGTCATAAATAAATGAAACCATTTCTATTACATCTCTTTTATTTTTGTTTCATCTGCTCCAAAAGGATTTGTAATTCTATAGTCTCATTGTCATTTAGAATTTTGAGTAGCCTTTGAGGGTTCACAGAGAACTCATTCCCAATAGGGCAAACCTGGACTGCAGAATAGTTTTACCTGACTGCAACTTGTTTTTTCCTTTTAAGTATGAAATCTTTTAGCTGGGACATGCCCATATTCTATTTCCAGATCTGTACTCCCTCTTGTCTTATGCCTGAGCCTTTCATATACTTTCTTTTTCTCTTCTCTTTTTTTTTCTTTTTTTTAGAGAGATAGGGTCTCACTTTATCACCCAGGCTAGAGTGCAGTGGCATGATCATAGTTCACTGCAACCTCAAACTCCTGGCCTCAAGTGATCCTCCTGTCTCAAGCCACCCAAAGCACTGGAATTACAGGCATGCACCACTGCACCTGGCCCTACATACTTTTCTAACTTACTTGGCCCCTATAGACAGCACATGATTTAGATTTATCTCTACTGAAATAGTTCATACTACCACTGATTCTCATGTTGCTCAATCTCCAAAGAGCATTTTCTGTCTTAATTTCATTTGATTTCTCAACATTTGCCACTGTTTATAAATTTTTGAAACTCTTCCTTTCTCTGTCATGAGCACCTTCCTGGTTTCCTATCCCCTTCCCTTTTTATTTATTCTGTTATATTTCTGTTTCCTTTGCCCACCATTTCAATACTACAAGTTGTCAGTGTTTTATATTTTAGCTCACTGTCCAGCTGCCACTGCTCAACTGTCCACGATTTGATAATAGTGTATTTCTTCAAACACTTCCTCCTGTTGTGTTACATATTATGATGAAAGGAGTTGCCAGAAATCCAAGCCAGCAAACCTCCCATGCTCAAACTATTCTCACATCTAAGATGATACACTTCTATCAACTGGCACAGGATAGGCACTTAAAGAGCTAGATACTGCCCAGTATACTTCAGCATTGCTTCACCCCACCACTGCTTCCCAACTGAAGACCAGCTCTGCTCCTCCCGCTTGCCAAAGTCAGCTCCTCCTCTTTTACTGCCCCTGTGGTAAGACTCTTCAGTTCACTATAGACTGACTGCATGCTAACGAGTTTTCATTTTTCCTTGTAGGTAAAATCCTAAACTTGAATGGCAGTATGGCTTTTAAAAATTTCATCTTGTGCACCAAGCTTACTACTCTCAAGGCTCTTAACTTTACTATGTTAATTGTTTGCATATCCCTGGACACCAACCTCTCTCACCTCCCTGCCTATTCCCGCATTGCTCTTTCAGTCAAAACGGCTCTAATGCTTCAACTCTGCAGAGCTAACTTTTGCTCATTCTTGAAAATTTATTTTAGATATATGCACATCAGAAAAACCTGTCCTAAATTGCTTCCCCCTTAGCAACATTTCCAATCTAGATTTGGAACCCCTATTTTGAAAATATTTTAAAATTGTGTATTCTTATGACATATTTTATCATGTCATATCTATCAGAGTGGAATAGCTTAGCATAGTGTTATTTGCAATCTGGTAAAATATTTTCCTGTGGAAGAGACACACCCACAGAATGAGACGGCACAGAGGAGGAAAGTATTGTAAATCAACAGAAAATTAACATTCATTGACAGAGGGAAAGGAAGAAACAGCTGGGTAAACAAACAGCTGCTTAAAAAGACAAAAAAATCACAATAAGCAGCCATGAATGTGGCAAATGGTCCCAGGTATTATAAAAGCAAGTAAATAATATGAAGAAATTAGTTAATCCATTGGAAAATTGCTGAAGCATTTGAATTAGGAAGTCAAAAACAAGGAAAGTGTTCAAAGTTATTATACAGAAAAAAAATTGAGCAAACAAATAGTCTGTGTAAAAGAAGTGGACTTTTGAAATGCAATATGTCCAGGAGGTAAATTAACTTGAGCATTTATGTGACTTATTTTCTATAAGTGTGTGTTATACTGCTTGGACATTATAATAATATTAAAAACTTACAGAGAATAAAAGTACACCATAATCCTAACTTATTGTTGTGATAAAGAATAAACTAGAAACTCACAATTGTTTTACTCTGCATTTATATGATTACTAAGGAAACTGGCCTTTTAAAAGGAACTATTTAATAACTAATTTGTTCACAGGAGTCTTCAGTGTTGATTGTTGTTGAGTAACAGAACAGAAAAAGCACTCTGAGTTTGTTTTTTCTACACAGACTCCCCAACACCACCTCCATGACACTGTTCCCCCCAGTGATATCCATTTTTTTCATATCCTTTCTTAATGCATATCATTCCAGCATTTTCCCATGCGTTTACATACATACATACATGCAACTATGGAAACTATCTTTGTCTTATATGATATGTATGTATATATGATAATCCATTACACAAATCGCAGTGATAATTCTATAGCTACTTCATATTTCTATATCACATTTTATCTTGAAAATATTTTCATTTCAATACAAATAGATCTGTGTCATTAAAGGAACTGCCATGTATTCATGGTATGGATAGAACATAATTTATTTGGCATTCTCCTGGTGATGGTATCTAAGTGGTTTCTAATTTTCTGCATCCTTCAGCAAACATTCATGGATAGTTGTTTAATGCCATGTGCCAGATACCTTCTTGGTGGCAATGAAAAAACAAAGCAGTTTTTCTACTTGTGGACATTCAAGTAGATTCAAACAATAAACATTGACATACATATATAATAAAATATGTATGATAGAAGAAATATAGAAGATACAATTAAGATGTGCATATAAAATATATCAAAAAAGAAAATACAACGAAATACAACAAGGATTTTATAAAGAATATACAGAAAGAAATCCAACAAAGATGAGAGAGAAGGTTGAGAGAAAAGGCTTCTCTGAGGAGACTTCATTTGAGCCAAGACCTAAGAGGAGTTATGGGGCTACTCTGCAAATATCAAAGGAACCAGATGAGAAATGAATGTGTGACTCAGTAGTTGTGCACTGAAACGCTAAATCACCTTCCAAACTGTCTAACAATTCATACTCCTATTTGAAGCATGAAAGTGCATGCTTCTCACATTCAGACACTTGCTATCAAGTTTTTTAATTTTTGCTAGTCAGTTGTGCAGAAATCTGTTATTTCACTGTAGTTTTAATTGTTGTAACTTAATGCTTAGTGAAGTTATGAATATTTTAATAAGTATATTGGCCTCTTGAATTTCTTCATCTGAAACTTAACTACATCATCACTCATTTTTCTATTATGTTATTTGTATGTATGTTGTTAATTTTCATTGTTTTTATTCTTTTTTAACCTAGAAGTATTTAGTAAAAATACCCTACAATAATGAGGGCAAAATATACATCCTCAGAGTCATAATAACTGAGAGCATTTATCAGCAACAAATCCAAACTAAAATAAATAATCGGTAATTCTTTAGGCAGAAGGAATTTTTTTTATGGCATTTCAGAGATACAGGAAAAAATTTTGAGCAGAATAAATGGTAAATATATAGATAAACCTGAATGAATATTGACACGTGAAGCCATAATAAGAACAATAATACATTAAATATTAAAATATATAACATACATAGCACATTTGGTAGAGGTAGAGTAAATGGTGTTAAGTGTTCTAATATCTTCTACTTGTCTGGGAAATGGTAAAAGCACTAATTTATAATTGACATTTGCAGGTCAAAAAATACATGTTATTTCTAAAATAACTACTAGAAAAATAGTAAAATAATGTATAACAAGTTGTATCATATGTAATATGGCATATCAAACTTTACAATTAAAGCCATGGAAAATACACAGTCATAGATCAGAAGATTAGATAGATTGAATATCCATTTTTTTATTAGCCATTCAGGAAAGCTAGAATAGCAAGTTAAATCTCAAAAGAGTTGAAGGAAGGAAATACAAAAACTAAAGGGTCAAATGGCTTCACTAGGGAATTCAACAGAAGATTTCAAGATTGAGTTACAGATTCAGTGCAATATCAATAAATGTTCCAGAAAGCATTTTAATGGAAATTGGTGAGTGTTTTCTGGAATATATATGGTAATTCAAAGGCAAACATGCCTGAGAAAATCTTAAAGAAAGATAACTAAATAGAAGTACTTTATTCCGTAGATTTCAAGACTTATTGTTGAAGCTAACTTAAGACAACATGATATTGACATAAGGAAAGACAAAGAGACCAATGGTACAGAATAGAGTCCAGGTATAGTCATACACATAGGAAATCACTTGATTTATGTTGATCGTGACTCTGCAGAGGAGCAAGGAATACACAATCTTTCAATAAACTATGTTAGGGTCAATTGGGTATACATATTTAGAAACAAACCTTGGCCTAAAATCACATGATAGATAAAAATCAATTTCAGGTAGTTCATTGCCCTTAATATTGAGAGTAGAGCAATAAAGTTTCTAAGATATAATATAGCAGAATATTTCAAAATTATAAGGTAGTCACGTATGCCTTAAGTAAAATGAAAAAATTACTAACCATAAAGGAAAACTGTTTGTATTCTTGATACTAAGGCTTCTTTATGTATGTTGTCAACATTTTCTCCCAATCTGCTGGTTGTCTCTTTAATTGTATAACTTTTGTCTTGTTGAAGTTTTAAATTTTAAAAGTCATATTTAATAATCTTCTCCTTTATGGATTTTGTTTTTAGTGCTTTATTTTGCAATGCCTTTTGTATCCTAAAGGTCTTAAAAATATCGTACATTCTTTTCATTTTATAATATGTCATTATGCCATCTGGGAGCATAATTTTCTGAACAATGGGAGGTAGAACTCTCTCTTGGTTTCTATTATTGGCTAGTCAGTAGTCCTAGTACAATTTATAGAATAGCTTTTTTTAAGTGAATTGATTTGAAATGTCACTTTTATCATACAGGAAATCCCCAGATATTTATATGTCCATTCTGAGACTCAGTCTTCTGTTCCATCATTTATGGTTTGTTCTTGTACTAGGCCCATAGTATTTTTCTTGCTATAGTTTTATAATCAGTTTTGAGACTGGTGAGTTATCTCTCTTTGCTATTGTCTTGTCAAAATTGTCTTGAGTTTTCCTACTAATTTATACTTTCCTTGTGAAGTTTAGAATCATCTTATTAAATTTTACTTTAAAGTAATATTGGGATTTTTGTTGAAATTTATAATCAGTTTTGATATTGGTGAGTTATCTGTCTTTGTTATTATTTTGTCAAAATTGTCCTGAGTTTCCATACTAATTGATATCTTCCTTGTGAAGTTTAGAATCATCTTATTAAATTTTACTTCAAAGTTAATATTGGGTTTTTTGTTCAAATTACATTGAACCTATAAATTTATTTGGGAGACATCTTTCATTATTTATTATTATTTCCAATAAAATGTATATTTATTTTTATGCTTATTTCAAGGTGTTCTTGGGCTTTGTGGCTGTTACAAATAAAATTATAATTTTTTTCTAATATATGATTGCCGCTATGTAGGGAAGCTAAAAAGCTGATCTTACCTAAGTCTCTATTGGTTCCAAAAAGTAATTTTTCAGTTGGTTCTCCTGTATATTTTAGATAGGTGATTATATAATCTGCAAATATTTATAGATTTTGCCTTATAAACATACTTGAAATATATATTTTTAAAATTTTCTGGTGCAGTGTGTGTATCTTTATGTTGTTGACTTTCTTATTTTATTACATTTTTTAATCAATGTGTCCTGAATGATAATTGTTTTAATATATTGCTTTTTCTTTTGTAATATAATAATACGTGGTCATTTTTAGAAATTTCTATGTTTTTTTTTAAATATGCATTTTTAATTGAAGACTTATTATGTGGATTTGTGAATTTCTATCTGTAGTTTTATTGGTTTTTGCTATATAAATATTTTAAAACTAACTTGTTAGGAACATAAACTTTCTTGATTATTATATTTTCTTGGTAGTTCTTGTACCTCTGATTAGAATAAGTTATTTTGTCTTTTTTATGACTTTAAAAATTAAAATTCTAGTCTTACCAAAATAATGCATATACACAGTTTAGAAAGATCAAATAGTACGACAAAGCTCAAAATGAAAATCAGCAATCTCCTATCTCAGACCTTCCCGCTCCCTCAAGTCATGTTCTAAGAAATCAATTCCTTTCCATATCTTCAGCTGATTTTTCTTCTAGTTACATTCTAAAGCAGCATGCTTAATTACAACTTAAAGAATTTCAACTCATCTATTTATTTCTCTTGGAAAACTAAAGATCTGTTCTCTTCACATGCTCCTTACATCACCCCTCCCCACCCATACACACTTATACTTTCCTGACCTTCCAATCTAGATATATCACAATCACATCAGTAGTCAAATGTTTGCCTTCGTGTCTACATAAGTGTGGTTCACATCTGAGACATAAAGTCTATTGCAGGTATTTTATATTCTGTTCAACTTTTAATTTTTCCCCAGAGCTTTGGCGCCTTCCCTTGAGGCAGTCACTAAGCCATCTCCAGACTCCCTTTAGGAGCTGTGCTTCCCTTACCGCCAAGCACATTAGTCTATCAGGGACTCTGTTGTTGAGCTGTTTATCTGGAGCTGTCTCTTCCTCTCACTAGAATCTGATTGATGACTTTCTAGGCCTACCGGGTCGCTATTTTTCGGGAGCTTTCCTTTACCAGAATCCATCTGTGGTTATATTTTTATATTGCCAACAGCACTTTCTTATTACCTAATTTTTTTTCTTTTTATAGTATCCTAGTCTGCATGCGATAGCTAGTAATATTTCTAAACAAACCAATTATAGATTTTTAAAGGATTTTCTTTTGCTTCTTGGATGATATTGTTTTTCTGTGAGTCTCTTTGTTCTTTTGTTCTCTGACTCTCCTTTTGGAGGCTATCTTTCAATGTGCTCTGCTCCTAGCTCTCTGTTCTTATTTGGCAACTGGAAGCTCTGTGCAGAGACTGCACCTGTCAACAGGTAGGCTTCACTGTAGGTCTTTTCTCTTGGACCAGTGTCAGTGTTCTACCTGGGAACTATAAACTTGATATTGTAAGAGTTGAGAAGAATTCCAAGCTTTCCTGGGCTGAGCCAGCTATCTGGACATATACCCACTGTTTCTGCCTGGAGACTGACACCTCCTCCCCGCCACACAGTGATAATTGACTGGAACAGGATTTTAGCGTTCTGCTCACCTGGGTGTCTCTGCTACCCCATAATCTGAACAATAACCTTGCTGATTGTTCTAAGACACCCATCTTCCTCAGTATTTACTGCCAGTAGGCATAGGACACTGCTACCTATTAGAGAAATACTCAAGTTAGTTCAAGCTCTGGTTTCCTTTGGTAAGCTTTCTATTTTTCAGAAGTAACCCAGATTTGGGATTCACCGAAGGTTGGCTTTCTTTTATTTTTTAAGAATGCATATGGATTTTTAAAAACATCTTTTCTCCTATTTCTAGAGATTTTTTTGTAGGAGGTGAGAACCAGACCCTTACCCTTTCCTTATTCTATTCAGTATGAATCTTGATTAACAACACTGAACTGAATGTTGTAATATTTTTAATTGAAATTCTTTTTAGAGTAATTGGGTTTTTGTCAATTTTCGTATCAATATATCTAGATTCTATTTTTTAAAATATTAACCTTCTATTTGTCATGTTTGTTGTGGATATTTTTCACAGTAATTCTGTTTTTATTTTAATTATCTTATTTTTCATGTTTATGAATATTTTCCTTGTTTAAATATATTTTGTAAATGTCTGATAAGTTCACAGGTTTTTTTAGTTTTTTGTAACAGATTTTAAATATCTTACTTATCTTGAAATTATTTTGTAATTTTCTTGTGAAACATGAATCAACTTCTCAAATTTCTAAATTGTTAGCTAGCTACCTCAATATTATTTAATATATTAATATTAATAAATATTGACATAATAGATATTATTTATTTTAATAAATATTTATTTTTAAAATAATATTTAAATTTGGTTTTTGTCTTGATGATAACTATTCAATTCATTTGTAAAATGTACAATATTTTTGTGTTTTCCACTCTATTATGCTTTTTCATTCATGCTTATATTCATTATATAGTAATCATTTCTATTTTAATAATTCATAGGCTGATCTGATTTCATTTTTTTCTCAATTATAGGCTGATTTTATTTTATTATTTCTTTTTCAATTATTATTTAATAGTTTTCTATTTGTCGATACAGTACACAACTATTCTGAGTTAGGTAATAAAAACTAAAGGATGAATAAAACTTGTTCCTCCTCTTCAAGGAATGCAGTCTTAGAGGGTCTGAGAAGTTCATAATGAGGAATTCAAAGATGACTCTTCAGAAGCTCAAGTTGGAAAAAGGAATAAGCTAAATAAAGAAAAGCTTAAGTTGGTTTCCTGATTTATAGGCAGAACTTCACTAGGGAAATGAATGGATGAGCAAAAATGAATCTATACATGCAAAAAAATGTAAAAAGGTGAGAAAACAGATGACTGGAACATAGGGTGTGGGAAGTAGCATATGAGTAGTTAATTTTGTAATCATTTAATAAAATTCAATATAAACCCCGCTACACTCTTGATCAGGATAGCATTAAATACATTAGTTATATCATAACAATTATCAAATTGAATCAAGTTCTTAAATAATGTCATTTGTTAAAGAGTGAGCTAGGTAAAAAATAATAAAATATAATCCATAAACTGGTTTTTTAACATATCAATAAAATTGAGCCGGGCTTGGTGGCTCAGTCTATAATCCCGCGCCTTGGGAGACTGAGGTGAATGGATTGCCCGAGCCCGCGGGTTCGAGACCCGCCTGAGCAACTTGGTGAGACCTTATCTCTACAATAAATCAAAAATCAGCCGGGCGTGGTAGTGCATGCCTGTAGTTCCAGCTACTTGGAAGGCTGAGGCGGAAGGATTGCCGGAGCCCGGCAGCTCTAGGCTGCGGTGGCCAGGAGCGGCCACTGCACTCCAGTCTGGGTGACAGAGTGGGACTCCAACTCAAAAAATTATAAATTAAAAAAATTAAAAAATTAAAAAAAATAAAATTGAGACTATAATAAATTCAAGATGTGTGTTGCTTTTCAAAGTTAAAACTCAGAACAAGAATACTACCCCTTTCAAGAGTAAGTAGTCAGCTTTAAGACAGGGAACCCCAAATAAATTGTCCTAATTGTATTGAAGTTATCTGTAATTTTCCACTAGTATGTAGTCCCTTACAGTGCTAGGGATCAGTTTCATCAGCTAGCAGAGCCCTGTGGAATGGGAGCCATTCTATACAGTCATAAGGAGGGAATGAAGCAAGCAAGGAAGGCAACAGGAGTCTACTAACTGCTCTGGAATGTTTAAGGTGAAATAAAAGAACTAGAATGTAGCTCTGGGAACAGTATGAGTTTTCAAGAAGAATTTTCGTTTATTAAGTTTTAACCTGATTGTGGACAAGCATTTTACAATGTATATTATATCAAAACATCACATTGCACACCTTAAACATACACAACTTTTATTTGCCAAATATATATCAGTAAAGCTGAGGGGGAAATTCTAACCATATTTAGAAGACAGAAGGGACGACTTTGGGTGAGATGAAGAGGTTGAATGCTTTAAAGAGGGGAGACACAAGTTAGAACATGAGTTATTTTTAAAAGTGTGAAACAGTTTGTCTAAGACACAACAGAGAAGAGGGAGCACTTCTTTTTAGAATTGCAATAAGGATAAAATCAGAAGACGTAAAGAAAAAGGTTTTGAGAGATAGATGCAGAGAGCCAGATAGCTTACACTAATGCTTTGATATTCTAAATAAGTATAATCTTACCAGTATCAGAATTAGTCAGGAATGCTGTATAAAAATTCAACCCCTGGATCACTCTCTTTAGAACCCAGGAAGCTGCGATTTTAGTGATTGTTCCAGGTTATTCTAACCATAATGTGAGAATCATGATCCAAGTGGAATAGCAGGTTATCTGCATGGTGTATCTACAAAATTGGGAAAGCATTGGTACTTTAGGAAGAGAGCAGAAGATATTAGTGGACAATGGAAGGAAGAAAATAATTGCTGACCAGAGCCTATTATGATGATGATATGAAGTTGAGAAACAGGAATTTGTATCAGAGAGGCTGTTCAAACTCCAGAATACAGTTAAATATGCTTCCAAGACTTCTTATAGGGTAAATTGATTCTATCTAAAAATGCTGTTACCACATCTCTATTTGTCAGGGCCCAGGAAAATTGCTAAAGCAGCCTGCTGGATCAAGGGCATTAAGAAAACTTCAGAGATTTCCCTTCATTCTGGGCTTGAAAAGCATACCTTTCTGGGCAAGGAGAGTGAATAATACTGATTGCTACATACAATCCTGTGGATTTATGTATTCAGAAGTTTAATTTCACATATTGATTATCAGCCGGCCAATATGTCAGGCCAGACTTCCCTCTCCTAGTCGTGGCTCAGTTCCATTCTTTGATGCTGCTGCTCCACCTGCACGTAAACTGAGACAGGCAGTTCCTTTTGTGTGAAAAAAATTAGAACTTGCAAGACTCTAAATTAGTTCATTTTTTTCTATCTTTCTTTTTTTGCTTGACTATATCAGTAGCCTCTTACCTGATCTCCAGGCTGCCTTCCTCTTCCATCCTAGATCATCCTCTGTACTACTAGAGTACCTTTCGTCACTGCTGTGAAGGTTCCCCATCAGCATAGAGTGACATTCAAACAAGTAAGAGAGACATAAAAGATTTTTCACAGCATGTCTTATCTTCAACCACTGCCCCCACCATTCCCACCTCCCACATCCCAGGGATACAGAATCCTCATCATTTCAGTACATTGTACACTCTTGCCTATGACCAAAATGTCCCTTCGAATTTAGTTGCTGTTCTTTCTGTTGTTTCCCTAAAGAAGTGTATTTAAATGTTATCCCCGTTTTGCAACTTTCTAAGACCCCTCTTTCAAGGTGGAATTATTTTTTAATCTGTATTTCATAGTACTTTATACAAATATCAACATTACATTTAGAACATGATTGTATACTCATTTATATTTTTGTTTCCACAAGTGAGCTTCTATTTCTAGAAACCACAAATTGAGCCACTAATCTTTCAATTGTTCAAAGCCTGACACATAGAATATGTACCATAAATTTTAGTTGAATACATTTGAACCAGATATTTTCTCTTTACATAACCCAAACTGAAAGAACGTAGGAAAGCAGAGTTTTTTGGAGCAAGCAATATGGGCAACTCTCGCATCATTTTATAATAGTAACACATTTTTCTTTTTTGGTAAAATATTATAACATTTTGATTCCGCATGCTTAGAGAATCATGGAATTTCGGTGGGAAGAGTTATCTTACAAGTGATTCCTTTGTTGCAGATGAAGAACCAGTCTTGTGCTTATGTCAGATCACACAAGTAGCTTGTATCAGAATCCTAATCAGCAACGTTTATGAATTCCTGAGTATTGAACCATTTTACATTTCAGGCAGATACATTCTGGAAGAGAACAAAATGTTTAATGCATTGTAGTTAAGAGAGTACCCCATTAAGGAACGTTAACCTGAATTTAAGGTGTTAGGGTCAGGGATAGCCAAGTGACTTGATGATAGATAATTGGCAAGTTCAAGGAGGATTTTGAATATAAGTAAAGTGTTTTTTAATGTGTTTTGCTGAGATAATTTGAACTATCAGGGCCATCAGAAGACAGAAGAGTGGGTTTGATGAATTTCTTTTTCTCTAGGTTTAATTGAGCCTGTTCTTCTCTTTAATAGGTTTCAGAACCTGCTGTGGTCTAGAAAGACATTTGTGGACAACATGAAAATCTATAACCACAGTTACATCTACATGCCTGCCTTTTCTATGAAGACAGGAACAGAGCCATCCCTGCGGGTTTATTATACACTGTCGGATGTTGGTGCCAATCAAACAGTGCTCTTTGCCAACCCCAACTTTCTTCGTAGTATTGGAAAGTTCTGGAAAAGTAGGGGAATCCATGCTAAGCGCCTGTCCACAGGACTTTTTCTGGTGAGCGCAGCTCTGGGCCTCTGTGAAGAGGTGGCTATCTATGGCTTCTGGCCCTTCTCTGTGAATATGCACGAGCAACCCATCAGCCACCACTACTATGACAACGTTTTACCCTTTTCTGGCTTCCATGCCATGCCCGAGGAATTTCTCCAACTCTGGTACCTTCATAAAATCGGTGCACTGAGAATGCAGCTAGACCCATGTGAGGATACCTCACTACAGCCCACTTCCTAGGGACAGCGGAGGAAGAAAGGACTGAGCCAGGGTATTTTTGTTAGGTTTTCTATGTGACTCCAAGAGGGAATGGTCAAATTGTTTCACGGATTTGCATAGGACACTTGGGAAAAAAGGAAAAGAATGATGAAAACCCAGGCAAAATTTTACTTTTAATGTTGGCCTGAAGGACAAATCAAGAAATGAAATGTCTTATGAAACATTTTATAGCACATGGTAGATTCACAGCTAGTAAAACACTGATGAAAAGCTGTTGGTAAAGCACATTTACATGGTTCAGATCTAGACGATGCAAATCAAAAACAAGGCAAAGTTTAGTTATCAAGGCTGAGGAACTAATCAAGGTAGAATATAGAAAATGCCGGGGTAAAAGTGCTGCTGATTGTCAACACAAACTGGCTTAATAATAATAATAAACCCATGTCTTATTAAGACTGGCTTTAGGACTGTAGGTTTTTAAAAAAATAATTATTTATTTTTGCCCTATTTAGGGGCAGTGGATGGATGAAGGGGTAGTTTTTTTAAAAATTCCCTTTCTGAGTAATAAGGATACAAAATGCTTCAGCTGTTTATCGTGATTTGTTGAGCCACATCTATATTAACTATAGTTCCCCCTTATTTTTTACATTGAATAAGAATTACTTCTTCCTTTTTTGTCAAGTCTACTTAGAAAATGTAAAACATTGTTGAATTTAGACTGTGTTGATTCATAGTCTGGATAACAGGAGCCACTTTCCCACCTCAGATTTTAGGGCATAACCCAATTTTAGGTCTGCATTATGTAAGCCTGTTTGCATTGTCATTATTATTTTGGTGCAAAAGACTACAAATGTGAGTGTATTATTTATTTGTAAATTGGCGTAATTGTCTTCATAATTTAACGTTCAGAAATGAAGTAAAGCACAATGATGAAAAGCTTAGTCTCTGCGGAAGACAGACCAGAAGGCAAATTCCTTTTCTATCTACTGTGGCATATTCACTCCAAAATAAAGCACATGTATGCTTACATGCAAACATACATATATACAAGTAGGTGCACACACAAAATGTTAAACAAAGCTCATTCCTGTGCAGCTATCAAACTTGAACTCACATAAACTGGTATGGCAAAAAATTTCTGTAACCAATGTTAGAGAGCCACAAATGTGTTCAGTATTTATTACGTTGTTGACATAAGACAAGCCAGTTGACTGGTTGTTGATTATAAGCCTCATACATATGAGCAGGAGATGCAAGTCTTACTCCCAAATGCTTACCCAGAATCAGCAGAATTGTTTTATTCATTCTGAGTTTCTTCAGAGTGTTGTGAATGGGCCCAATGTTGAGAATGGTCACACAAAGCATTGTCTGTACAAGTAAAGGGATGTGACTCATTGCCTATTCTTCAGTAGCAGGTAGAACTACTTAGGCAGTTTGTTTCATGAGCTTTGGCACATAGCAAGAAAACTCTTCTGACAGTTAGATTCCAAGCAGCCAAAGGTGTTTTTGTGTCAGAAAAAGGTGAAGGAAGTCTCTCATTGTCTTTGTGCTTTGGGATGTTTTAAGCTACAGAAAGATACTAGAATTCATTATTTTTATGCTTTTAAATGTCACCAGAATGGAAACAGATTGTGCCTATAAATTCTACTTCAATTTTAAACCGTAGAAACTTACTATAACGTATAAATTAAAATAGGTGACAATTTTTGATGAATTAACTTATATGATATCAAGATAGCAAAGCCCTTGGAAAAATTCTGTATCACTGGAGTCAGCAATCTCTAAATGCGGTTAAATATTGAGATTATTGTAGAAATTAGCAGTTAAAATATGACTGATTGACATAATGAAGATTATATCGATACTTAGAAAGTTAAGAATTTGGAGTATCAATTCTATGCAGAACTGATTTGCAAACATGTAATGAAAACGTATCATGAATGAGCTGCGTTAAATATTCACTTTATGTACAACCCTGAATATATTTCTCCTTTGAGTTATTCTTGCTATTTAGTAGTTACCTAAAAAGGAGTACATTTTTACCAGTATACCATTAAAAATGGAAAAGAATGAACAAAAACACATACAAACATTAATAAAACATGTCACTCAGATCAGTGCTTTAATTGTTAAAATTGTTAAAAAGTAATTAATTGGAGCTCCTTAAAACCCATACATCACAGTACCATTTAAAATACTACTGGAGATGTTTGCATTTTGTTACGATTCCTGGGAGAGATTTATACAGTTGATTTATAAATAATGTTTAGTCTACAAATTTGTCAAACTATTTCATGTGGCTTCTGAAGGGTAAAATGGGAATGATGAATGCTGATAATGCTTCATTAGACCTGTGCTTCTCATTCGGGGTATTCCTTATCCCCTCTCTAATGACATTTGGCAATGTCTGGAGACAGTTTTTTTTTTTTCCTTTTCATCACTCCAGGGTGCCACTAAACATGTAATGAATAGGGTTAGGGATCCTGCTAAGCATCCTACAATGCATAAGGCAACCTCTCACAACACATAATTATCTAGTCTAAAATGCTGAGAGTGGTGAGGTTGAGAAACTCTGGATTAGACTAAAATGAAACTTTGAGTGTTTCACATTGTCTTCACTTAGATATACAACACATACATGCTCATGCTATTCAAAGTGTGATTACAATTTAATGAGGTTGTTTTCTTGGGGAAGATTGTAATTTTACATTACTTAATAGTGACAATGCATAGGTATGCCGTACATACTATCCATGGTTGGATAGACAGACATATCTAAAGAAGTATGTGTGTGTGTGTGTGTGTGTGTGTGTGTGTGTGTGTGTGTGTGTGTGTGTGTGTGTATAGCATGACATTGTGCATCTCTTTCCTTACTGCTATATGTTCCTAAGTAAAAGTCTGTCTAGAGTGATCCTGTAGAGTACTTTGTAATACCCAATTGTTATTAGGAAGTTGAATTCTAAACACTTATTATTTTCTTTTGTTTATCTGAAATTAAGACCGTCAGAATTGGACCTGGTACTTTGCCAGATTTGATCGATTATATTTTAATATGACTGACCTTTAAGACTCAGCTCAGAAGACATTCCAGTTATGGTAGACACATTCAATAAGAAAATAGTTCTTTTCGATGCATTTGTCAAGTGAAGGTATTATTTTCTACCATTGTCTTTTGGTTACAAAAATTAGGTTGCTCTATGGAGGCAAAAGAAAGGATAGAGAGACTGATCCTCAGTAGGTCCTCTGAAAGAACCCTGTTAGGGCTTTTAATTTTTCTTAACCCCAATTGAGAACTATATTGCTTCTAAAGATCATGAAGAAAGATGACCTCTATTTTAATCACAGTTCAGTAAAATTTAGATATATCATTCTATGGATTAAGTCACTGCATAAGAAATAAATGTCTTATATGAAAGATTTTTATGTGTATACATATGATTGATTTATTTTGTCAATCATTTATACAAAACTGTGCATCTAAACTGTACAATTCTCACATAAAAATATAAGAAAGTGCTCGCTGGATTTTGTTTCTGTACAGTTCACTTTTGGTTGTTTTAACAAATGATCCAAAATGGCAGATGTTCAGGCAATAGTGTGTTTGGCTTTGTGATATCTCATGCCCTTCTCTTGGCTAAAAAATTGTTTAGACTTAATATAACTTTTAAATGAGGCAATCTGGACAAGGTGGCTTGAAATGTAAAATAACTGGAGAAATTCTGAGGTCTTAGATTTGCCAAAAATATTCTTAGATTAGTCAAAAGCTCTAGAGAAGTGTTATAGATGATCAAAAATGGACATAATATTGATAACATTTCTTCTTGTCAGCAGCTATGGTGGTTTTATAACTTCATTATATGCAACCTCCTTTTTTTTTGTCTGGGAAGTCAGCCATCTATAGTTGTAATTTCTGTGTTTGAAAATATTGACTTTGTGAAATGTTTAACTGGCAAATTCTTGCTAAAAGAGATCTAGGGGTAAAATCTCACCAGTCCATTGAAAACTAGGAACTGCTTTTTGTGTTATAGAGATACTTTCCCACCAGACTAGGTAATATGTGCTTTGGGTTTGTAGAATTCCAAAGATCAAAAGCTGTGAGGACTTTTGTGTAAACTGAGTACAAGTATGTGGAGTAATAAAGACTGAGCATGGAAGGCTGAGACAGAAGGATCTCTGGAGCCCAGCAGGTTGATGCAGGAGTGACCATGAGCTTGCCACTGCACTCCAGCCTGGGTGACAGAGTGAGACTCCAACTCAAAAAAAAAAAAAAAAAAAGGACTGAGCATAATAGTGTACTTTTTATTTTTTTATCTTCCCAGTGTGGAGGTTGACTCTCAAATTATATGACTTTTGGTGGGCACATATCAGGGGTGAAAGTGGGTTAACGATTTTAAGGTACCTGAAGTCTACTGAAGTCTAGGTTGAGGTCTTTAATAAGGTAATTATAACTAGCATTTTTGACACTTCCATTCCACTGTGTCTAGGGAAAGGGTGAGGCAAGTGGAAAGGAGGTGATGACCCTATCCCCAAGCTTTCAGCACACCAAGGGTCAGAGAGGTTTACCGTTGACCTTGGCCTTTTAGCACCACTGATCCCTGTCCTCTCCCAGGGGAACCGACTTGGCTCTAGGGTTGAGCTAGTAGCATTGTGACTAGAGAGGTGGTGTGGAAATTTGCTGAGAAACTCAAAATTTTACACTGCCTTCAACTGTTTTCTTTTGTTTTTGCTTAACTTGTACTCTCTAAATTTGGGTGTCCTGTGGCAGAGTCTAGTCACCCTGACCTAGTTATAGCCCGCCAGTGATTATGAAAAGTGGAGCTTCCCCCCCATGTGGATGACTTTTCTGAGTCTTTGAAGCTAGGAAAATACAAATATCTCACCAGTTCCTATTTAGCTTCTTTAAAAGCCCTGGCGACTAGCCCATAGGAATTCTGAAGCCCAGAGTGTCTGTTTATAAACTCCTAAATATGAGGCCACAATATTTAGGTTGAGCACCATAAAATGTCTATTTTGTAAGTGGAAGGAGACTTGAATCTATAATTGCTGTAGCTTTTTTTTCTTTCTATCATGAGAAAATGGATACCATCTGCTTCACCCTAAGCCTAGCCTTGTCTTGTGAATTTTTTACATACAATCCTAGAGGTGAGAGATTGAAACAAGTGCATGAATGGAACGCTTATGCAAACATAACCCAACCTCTGCTCAATGTCTGTATGAAAAGAGTATATATTTCTGTTTCCTTCTTCTAGCTTTCTTCTTCCTGATGCCAGCATTTTTTCTTTCTTTTACCACTAACACAAAAGGAATAAATATCATATTACAAATTTACTTATAATACTTGTGAGCATTTGCATAATAGCCAAAGTCCATGACTATAATTTTTAAAGCAAAGGAGGAATTACAAAAGAGGAATTATATTTTATGGCCATTCCTCTGTGCTCTTATTGATCTTTGTGCTAAAATATTTTCTGATTTTTTTTCTTATTAAAGCTGTGGAACATAATCAATAATGCAAAGCTGTTTGGAAACTTCATAGAATAATATCCAAATGTATTGATCCTGTCTCTTTTTGCATCTGTGTAATCAGACTTTCTCCAGATATTTATTTTAAAAACATATGTTTCACACAATACCAGCAAACATCTAAGAGATGTGATTTAATCCAAGGCAGAGAGAACCAGAAATCAGATAATGTCTATTTTTCTCTGCACAGTAAGAGAAACTGAAAATGTAATTTAAAGAAAGGTCTAACCAAAATCAAAAAAGAAAAAGATAGAATTCTGGTTTAATGTGAAAGAAGCCTTGGGAGTGATCTCAGAAGGTAGCTCAGCAGAGGGCAAGGAAGAGGCTGCTGACCTTGAGTGCAGTCCCAAGAATGGAACCTTTACAAAATACTTTAGAGGAAATATTTTGTCATGCAGTTGTTATGACTAACGATGAAAAGACGTTAGAGGAAGCCATGTGAAAGTCAGATAGTGAGACACTAAGGGAGAGAAGAGAATGGCACCTGTTTACCCACTTGGATTTTGAGAGTCTCGAGGCTCCACCCCTTGCTACCCCTCTCCAAGAGGTGCTTTCCTGGGTGTCTGAGCCTCATAAAGCAAACGCTCTCATTTCCATAGCACTCTTGCATCTGCATTTTGGCATGTGCTCCCAAAATGATTCCTATTTAGATCTCCTGTTACGATGAGGCAGTGACAGCAAAAGGTGTCACCTTAAACCTCACCCTTGGAAATGTGGTCACCATATGCCATGCATGCATAACTGGAGTTAGAAAGCCTTAGTTACCTGCACTGACAATTACTTCAGTAAGAGGCTTTGTATCCATTATTACTTAAGCAGACTTAGATATGTTTTCTCCCTTGTGTTCTAGTGTACACACACAAACACACCTTATATTATTTATGCCTGTGGAGAGATGGAAGATAGGAGATGGTTGATTGAGTGGGGGTGGGGAGTGGCAGAGGGTGCCTTAACTTTTTCCGGTGTGGTCCCCACTTCCTTATGTATTTCCTTCCTGCACCTCCGTGTATTACTTTATAGATGTAAACATGTCTGTTCCAAGTTGTATCTTTATCATCAGCAAGAACTCTTGTAAATTAGTAACTGTGACTATTTTGTAGAAATACACAATAGTATAATAGGCCTTGGAGAAGTCTGATAATGGTGTGTAAATATCCTTCATTGAAGTAGTAGAATCTTCTGGTAGGAAGATCCCTAGGTGATAAGAGATTCATAGATTCAGAATGTTTGTTTCTCCAGCAAATTCTAGTATTCGTGGAAACAAGGAATTAATCTGCTGCTCTTTTTCATTCAGTCTTAACCACCAATCCCATGGGCTTTCTTGTTGATAGGTTACTATAGACAGTACCCTTATAATATGCAGGATTCACAGTTTAGGATGATTGATGGCCACTAGGGTACACCATAGAGATACTAGAAAGAAGGGAAGAGAACAGTCAGATATAGCTCAGTTGAAAACCCTGCTTAATCTTTAAAAAGTCTGGAATATTACTAGAACTGTATTTTTCCATACAGCATATTTGGTCTGAAAAGTGTTGGGAGAAAACATTTCTCTTTAACTCTATTATTGCACATTCTATATTATTCCAGATGTGTGCAAACTGTTTCACAAGAGCAAACTTTCATAAACTGGAGATAAAAAGAAAATAGAAAAATTCAAATATTCTTTTTCTCATATAGTGTAGTCTGACTACCAGTTCATGGATGTAATAATTCTGAAAACTTATAGGTTAGACTATAAAATTGAAATCACTTTTGAAGTGTATATGAAATTGCTTCTTTCTATTAAAGTGAAACTCCAATGGCAGAAAGTGTGGGGAAAATCAATGTTCTTCATTCCTTTTCTTAGAGTTCATATAAAATGTTACAGGTAAAAAAAAACTTTAATTGGTACTTTTATAGTGTGACTAGAAAAATTAGTATCTATCTCTGTTGGTTCTGCTGAGTTGTTTCTTTCCACAGAATCTAAATGCAATGTCATAGAAGGAGTTTTGCTGTAAAAACATGTCTTTTTCTTTGGTATGTTCATTGTAATTATGGCTGGCAGTGAGAAGGTTCAGTAAGTCTCAATTTCTCTACCTCCCTTACTTGGCAAATATTTGGAAATGTACCCTGTGAATAAAATGATTTTTTTTTAATAGCTTGTGAAGTCTTTTCATTTTGTAGAATTGAATAGGTAATGCTCTTTCCTTTTTACATTCCTGTTTTATTTTGTATCTGTATTAGCTACACTGATATTTTTTTTCTTACAATCAAAAAGTCATGCTACTTAGTGAGGAAATTATTTTAGAAATACTAAAATATAATTACTAGGATGTATGAAAATATTGGTACTTCTTATGTGAGTGAAAGGCACTATCTATTAGACAAAACAGAAGGAAAATGGAATATTTATTTAATATGATTAATGTGGATAGGCCTACTTTTTCCAGCAATAAAACTTTTCCTTTTTGAAATGAGTCAATATAAGTATGTGTGTCCCAGAGATACTTTAATACATTTCTAACAGGATGCAAAGCATTTAAATTCCCCTTTTGCTCATATGGGTGACTTTCAAAGCCCAAGTGGGTCTTCTTGTCTGAATTATTTAGATAATTGCTTCAAACTCCCATTTCCCTTGGGCTCTTGTGGCCCAGTTCTGCCAGACACTTTCTCAGAGAGACTGACATCTGGAAAAGTGACCTTGGTCGATCCTCTATCATACATTTCTCAGAAACTGATCAAAGCTCCCTCTACAGATCTCCTTATTAATTCTCTGACTTCATTCTGATACAACATAGCTTTTTGGACTGCAGCTATTTTAGGAAAGGACATTCTATTACCTAATGGAAAATCTGCATGGTGTTCAGCTGAATCATTTGGAAAATAAAGGTAGAGCTCTTGTATAAACATAGGTTACTCTAACCTGTTCTCAGACCATCTGAGAAAAACAGACTTAACTTGTGTTCAGCAACTATCATTAAGTCAAAATATCTAGATTTTACAGAGTCCTGTTGTTATACCTTCTTCGATTTAAGCATTCAAAAACAGATATTAAGACTCTAAAGGCATTAATTACTCAAGAATTCTCCCAAACCTAAAAGAAGGATAATTACAAGTCATACACTGTATTTTTACTTAAAAACTTATTATTTTGGATATGTAGTAAGATTCTTGATGATTGAAGAATTAAAGATGTGGGATGACTGAATTCATTTATCATTCATATACAGCTTTCTGGGCTTTTGAAACAATAAGAAATCAAGCTCTTTGTTTCTTTTATATAGGTAGAATAAAAGTTTTTTGTTTTCTTCTCCAGAGTCATGGATTCTGGGCATAGGTTTAAAAATCAGTCTCAATATTGGGAACATTTTCATAATAAACAGTGCAATCAAAACTTAGATTAAAAGGCAACAGGGAGTTTGTTGGTCTCAAGATAGACACCAATCAAGAAGATTCTAACTTTTGTGTGTGTGGAGGGAAGGAAGACAGTAATAGGAATAGTGTACAAACGTTCATTGGGCAGGACCACTGTAATCAACCTCTTATCAGATGAATTACTGATCTTTAAGAGGAGGCTGGTTCTCTACTTAGGGTTTAGCATTGGCCTTTGCTACTGTTGACTGGGCAGTGTGGAAACCAGACTATCATTAGTTCCTATTATTGATTCCATGCATAACCTCCATACCTGGTAACAAAATCACTTTGCATAGAAGCCGACTGAGAAAATAATAACATCATTGAGAAAAGAAACCAGCTGATATCTACTCAACATATTGTTTTGTCTGAATCCTTATAAACATTAAGACTGAACTAAGTTAATTTTTTGAATGGTTATCAATGCTTTTCATCATATGGCAAGCAGCAATTTATTCTAACTGAAATAGACATATATTCTGGATTTTACCATCCTGTCTTTAATGCTTCTGCCAGGACCACCATCCATGAACTTCTAGAATAATTAATTTACCATATTAGTATCATGTACAACATACAATATCCTTCTAACCAATGGATACATATTTTATAGCAAAAGAAGTATAGCAAGGAGCTCATGCCCATGGAATTAGCTAGTATCACTCTTTACCACTTTATCTAGAACATAAATTCTCAACAGGAGTGATATTGCCCCCAAAAGAGGCAAAAATTTGTTCTAGGTGACATAATCTGAAAGACAACAAAATAGGTCAAGACAGGGCCTGCCTGGCAGGGCAAATTTCTAAATTCCTACAAGAAAAATCTTACTCTTGTCAAACTTGTTAACAATACGAACTATTTGGCAAACTAATCCTAACTGATTTAAACCCAGACCACTAAAAGTTTGATAGGACAGGGGATTGGCCTTACAAACACTGTCCCCTGATAAGCAATGGCAGGCCTTAAGACAGTTTCAGCTAGTGTGCAAAGGCTATGCTCAAACTCTTTGTGTCTTATAGTTCACTTTTTTATGTAAAGAGCCAAATTCCACCTCATTGTAATGCTAAAACCCTGCACCACAGTGAACAGGGATGTGTGTTACATAGAGTTTACCTATTATATATGTACTCGACTCCCCTCATAAACATGTAGAGTTTTTTCTCCAAACCTGCTGAATATGTATGACTATATGAACCCTGTAAAGCATAAAACCCAACTTGTGATGCCCACTCTCGCCCCTCCTGTTCAACATAGTTTTGGAAGTCCTGGCTAGAACAATCAGAGAAGAGAAGGTGATCGGGGGTATCCAGATGGGAAAAGAGGGAGTAAAGTTATCTCTGTCTGCAGATGACATGATTGTATACCTTGAAAACCCAAGAGAATCTGCCAAAAACCTCCTGGCACTGATAAATGACTTTGGCAAAGTCTCAGGGTATAAAATAAATGTACAAAAGACAATCACATTTCTATACACCAATAATAAACAGAAACCCAAATAAAAACACAATTCCATTTACAATAGCCACACACACCTACACACACACACACACACAAATGAAATACCTTGACATCTTCCTAACCAGAAATGTAAAACACCTTTACAATGAAAACTACAAAACACTGCTCAAAGAAATCAAAGATGACACAAACAAGTGGAAAAATATTCCATGCTCATGGATTGGAAGAACCAACATTCATATGGAAACATAGACAAGAATAGCCAAAACTATCCTCAGCCAAAAAAAAAAACAAAGCAGGAGGCATCCCAGATTTTAAACTATACTATAAAGCTACAATAATCAAAACAACCTGATACTGGTACAAGAACAGACATATAGACCAATGGAATAGAATTGAGATCCCAGAAGCAAATCCTCAATTTCTCAACCAACTCATCTTTGACAAAGCCTCCACCACCCACCACTGGATAGAGGAGAACCTATTCAGTAAATGGTGCTGGGAAAACTGGCTGACCACATGCAGAAGATTGAAACAGGACCCCTACCTATCCCCATACACAAAAATTAACTCTAAATGGATCACAGACCTAAATGTAAAACCTCAAACTGTAAGAACCTTAGAAAATACAGGAGACACTCTTATGGAAGTTGGAACTGGCAACCAATTCCTTATCAAAACCCGAAGTGCTCAGGTCATAAGAGATAAGATAGACAAGTGGGACCTCATTAAACTGCCAAGCTTCTGCAAAGCCAAAGAAACCATCAAGAGAGCAGGGAGACAGCCCACAGACAGGGAAAAAATAATTGCTGACTCCATGTCTGACAAAGGCCTAACATCAAGGACCCACAAGGAACTCAAACATGCTGAAAAGTAAAAAAAAAAAAACAGCCCCATTACAAAGTGGACAAAAGATATGAATAGACACTTCTCAAAAGAAGACATATGAGCAGCCAACAGACACATGAAAAATTGTTCAGCTTCACTAATCATCAAGGAGATGCAAATTAAAACTACACTGAGATACCACCTAACTCCAGTGAGAATGGTCATCATCAATAACTCAAAAAATAACAGATGCTGGAGAAGATGTGGCGAAAAGGGAACACTTCTACACTGTTGGTGGGAGTGTAAACTAGTACAGCCACTGTGTGGCAACTCCTAAAACTCCGAAAAATTGACCTTCCATATGACCCCTCAATCCCCCTACTGGGAATATACCCAGAAGAACTCAGGTCACGCTATAAAAAAGATACCTGCACACGTATGCTTATCGCAGCATTGTTCACAATAGCAAGAACATGGAACCAACCGTGCTGCCCAACAAAAGAGGACTGGATTTTAAAACTGTGGTACATATACACAATGAATATTATGCAGACATAAAGAAGAACAAAATCATGAACTTTGCAGCAACGTGGATGGAATTAGAGCTTATAATACTGAGTGATTTCTCACAGAAGCAAAGAGATAAGTATCACATGTTCTCACTCATAAGTGGACCTTGAACAACTACTGTATTACTGTAGGAAATAGGTTGAAAGTAGCGGTAAACTGTGGAGAGGGAGGTAGGGGGGGATAGCTGGGATTGACGGTAGTCGATATCCACCTGGGGAAGGCGGGGCACACCTCATCAATACGGGTACTTACACAATGAACATTTGTATACCTAACCCTGAATTGTACCCCACAATTTCAAAATAAAAATTAAAAGAAAAAAAAAACGAACTTGTTCTTTCTCTCGGTGAAGAGAGAGCACCTTTGGTTCATGCTGGAGACTTCATTTTCCCATCTTGCAAACTAATGTCGCCAACTAAGATCTTTCTTCTACTGCTTAGCCATCCTGGCATCTTTTCAATGACAAGGGGGAAAATAATCTTAGCTATTACAATAGTTAGGAAAATATATCCTAAAAGTTTCCTTGGGAGTGAGGGTTGTGGATAATAAAAAAAAGTTTGAGAAACACTGTTCTAGAAGTGGCTATCTTATACAAAGTTGGTGTGGCCTAAATAGAGACATATTTTGAGGAACATCTGTGAGACAATATATTGGGAGGTTAGGGTACCATCTTATAGGATATGATGTATATTTTGAACAATGACCAGTTTCTCTCATTAGATATTTAGATTGTATTTAGAATATTTGGATCTGGGACCAAGGGATGAAAGTAGAAGTGGCTCCACAAATTGTGATATGCTTTGCTTTTATTAATTTTTAATTGAAAATATTTTCTACTTTTCTTAATTCTTCTTTAAATCATGTGTTATTTAATATATTTTTTAATTTCCACATGTTTGATTTTTTAGTTTTTTTGCTATCTCTTTCTAATTTAATTCTGGCATGATCAGAGAATATACTGTGTGTGATTTTATTTTATTTAAAAAAATTTATTAAGACTTGTTTTTTTGCCCAGTTTCCAAGAGTACTTCAAAAGGACATACATTCTGCAGTTTTTGGCAATAGTGTACTAAAAATGTTTATTAGTTCAAGTACAGGTAACCCTTGAACATTATGGGGATTAGGGGCACCAACTCCGATGCCTTTGAAAATCTATGTATATCTTTTGACTCCTCCAAAACTTAACCCGCTGTTGAAATCTTACCAATAATATAAACAATTGATTAACACATATTTTGTATGTTATATGCATTGTATGTATTCTTAAAGTGATCTAGAGAAAAGAAAATGTTATGAAAATCATAAGAAAAATATATTTTCTACTCATTCAGTGGAAGTAGATCCTCATAAAGGTCTTCATCCTAGTTGTCCTCGTGGTGAATAAGCTGAGGAAGAAGGGAAAAGGAAGAGTTGGTCTTGCTGTCACAGGTGTGGTAGAGGGAAAGCAGGTGGAGGAGGTGAAAGGGGAGGCACACTTAGTATAACCTCTATTTTAAAAAATCAAGTCTATAAGTGAACTCAACACAGTTCAAACCCATATTGTTCAAAGGTCAACTATATATTCCTATTTTATCTATAAATCATCTATATTGCTCTATTGATTATAGAAAAAAGAAGGGTTAAAGTCTCTAAGTATGATGTGCCCATTTCTATATTCAGTTCTATACATTTTAACTTTATGTACTCTGAAATTCTGTTACAAGTTTCATACACTGAGAAGTCTGACTCCAAAACAAACTCTTTTTTGTGATCATTCATGTCTGACCATAGACAATTATAAGGCTTTGTCTGGGAGGCCTCATGGAAAGAAGCTGTCTTCCTCACACCAACTGGGTACATAGCCAATTCATCACAGTTTTCTGGAGTGAGTTGCAGTCAAGGACTTAGGGCTCTAGAGAAAGCCAGGCTCATATACATATCCGTATTTCTAACCCAACACCTTCATATGGAGGACTGTTTATCACGGGGGTTGGCTGAAATGCTTTTCTCTACTTTGACTCAGTATCTTTCCACTGCTAGACCCTCCTTCCCTCCTTCCCCCTGTCCCATGGGTTCATAAAAAGGCAAGAATCTTTTCTTCAGGGTTCTTTGGCAGTGCGATAATTCTTGCATCCACATGACTCTCACCCAGTACAATTACATGAGGAAAAATAAAACCCTAGTAAATTAGTGCCTCTTGTTTGTGATGTCATAGTCAACAAAAACAAAGGCCTGATTGTTGCTTTCAGTTTGGCTTATGATCCTGACCACCTGATTGCTTGAAATACACATTTAAAGTTGTGATGTTTTCTTTATGAATTGAACCTTTTATTCTTAACTTTTATAATAATTATTATATGAATAAATATCAAAATAATTATATAATTTTTTTCTTTACTTCTGGTAATACTCCTTGTTTGAAGTCTACTTTGACATTAATGAAATCTTACAAAATTTCTTATGGTTAATATTTACATGGTATAGCTATTTCATCTTTTTATTTTCACCCTATTTTAGTTACTTATGTTTAAAATGCATTTCTTGTAAACAACATAGTTTGGTCTTGTTTTGTTTTTTTATCTATTTTGACAATCTTTGCCCTTTAATTGAAGTATTTATCTTATCACCTTTATATTTCACGTAATTGTTAACATAGCTGGGTTCATGTCTCATTACAGTCATGTGTCACTTAATGATAGAATATAATCTGAGAAAGATGATAGGCAATTTTGTCATTGTACAAACGTCATAGATTGATTGCACTTACACAAATTTAGGTGGTATAGCTTACTATACATCTACGCTATATGGTATAAACTATTGATCCTAGGCTACAAACCAGTGCAGTATGTTGGCTGAATACTGTAGGCAATTGGAACATAATAGGATTTGTGTATCCAAATATACAAAAGATACAGTAAGACTGTGGTGTAAAAGATTAAAAATGCTGGAGACATAACATTACCAGACTTCATACTTTACTACAAACCTATAGCAACCCAAACAACAGGGTACTGGTACAAAAATAGACACATAGACCAATGGAACAGAATAGAGGACCCAGAAGTAAAGCCACTCACCTATAATCAGTTGATCTTTGGCACAGTTGACAAAAATAAACTTTGGGAAAAGAACATCTTTTTCAATAAATGGTGCTGGGAAAACTGGCTAACCACATATGGAAGAATGAAGCTATATTCCTACCTCTCACCATATACAAAAATTAATTCAAGATGAAATGTAAGACTTCAAACTACAAAAATGCTGAAAGAAAACCTAGGAAATACTCTTCTGGACATAGGCCTAGGCAGCAAATTTACAACCAAATCTTCAAAAGCAAATGCAGCAAAAACATAAATTAATAAGTGAGTTCTAATTAAACTAAAGAGTGTTCACACAGCAAAAGAAACTATCAACAGAATAATTAGACAATCTTCAGAATGGGTGAAAATATTTGCAAACTATGCATTTGACAAAGGGCTAACATCCAGAATGTATGAGAAACTTAAACAAATCAAGCAAAACAAGCCGGGCTCTGTGGCTCAACCTGTAATCCCGTGCCTTTGGGAGGCTGAGGTGAGTGGATTGCCTGAGCCCACGGGTTCGAGACCCACCTGGGCAACTTGGCGAGACTTCATCTCTACAATAAATCAAAAAATTAGCCGGGTGTGGTAGCGTGTGCCTGTAGTTCCA